>NW_026347124.1:0-1419 GCF_001194135.2 Octopus bimaculoides | reverse complement strand
CACCCGTACCACCATTACTACCATATCATTACCAACAGCATGGCCAAACCCCCCACCCCGAACCACACCCCCCATTATCATCATCACCATCAACATCATATTACCATTATTATTACAACTGCCACCACCACCACCGCAACCAACACCATCAGTTTCATCACTACTACCACTACCATCAGCACTATCATCATCATCATCATAAGCACCACCATCATCATAAGCATCATCATCATCCCGACTACCACCACTACTACCTCCACCACTAATACCATCATCTCCACCACCACCAGCACTACCACCACCACCACCACCAGTTTTATCGCTACTACCACTACCATTAGCACTATCATCATCATCATCATAAGCATCATCATCTCGACTACCACCACCACTAGTACCATCATCTCCACCACCAACCCCATCATCATCATCAGCACAACTATAGCCATCATCATCATCACCATCATAATCACCAACATTTTTACCACCAAGGAACAACAACAATAGCCAAAATAATGTCAAGGAGAATTCCTTTTCGTGGTCATTCGATCTGCCAGAAACAGCAGCCAAGGTCACGCAAATCACATAAGAAATGATGGGTCGGCGAGAACGGTTTTGGATCATGTTTTCCAATGTAGAGCATCGCTAAAACGACGAGATGGTTACGGTCGGAATGTCTTTTGATTACAATAAGTTTATTCGATCAGAGACTGACCTCAGGCTTAACATCATCATCATCATTATCATCATCATCATTGTCACCGTCGTTGTCATCACCATCGTCATCGTCGTCGTCTTCATCATTATCATCATCATCATCATCATCATCATCATCGTCATTGTCATCACCATCGTCATCGTCGTTGTCTTCATCATCATCATCATCATCATCATAATCATCATCATCATAATCATCATCATCGTCATCACCACCACCACCACCACCATCATCATCAACATCATCATCATCATCATCATCATCATCATCATCATTGTGACCGTCGTTTTCATCACCATCGTCATCGTCGTCGTCGTCTTCCTCCTCCTCTCCTCATCATCACCATCATCATCATCATCATCATCATCCACTGCTACATGTACACATCAAGCCGCAAACCCTTCCAGAATATAACATACAACAACAAGAAACCTTTGCTACACCCCGACAAAGTCAAACAGATTTTTTTTTTAATTAAAACCGTCCCGTTTACTCCTGCCACACCGCTTCCCAACAAACATTATGCAAAAATTGAAAGCAAATACAAAGCAAAAACAAAACAAAAAAAGAACAGAAAAAAAGAACAAGCAAAAATTACAAACAAAAACAAAAAAAAACATCAAATAAAATAAAAATTAATTGGCTATCTAATTTTTTTCTTCATTTAACTGTTATTATTATTATTATTATTATTATTATTA
>NW_026347123.1:1381-1945 GCF_001194135.2 Octopus bimaculoides | reverse complement strand
AACACGGACAGAAGTGTGTGTATATATATATGTATACAGACGCAAGTTTATATATACACACATACACACAGACAGTTTATATATACGCACACGCGCGCACACACAGACACAATTTAGTTTATATATATATATATATATATATATACACACACACACACGCACACACGTAGGTCTATATATATATACACACATAAGTTTATAGAAACACGCACACACACATACATACATAAAAAACATTTGTACTGTATACATACATATGTGCGTTGTTGCATATGATGAATGGTTGAGTTTTTGTATAACTATTTATATACCAACTGCCTGGGTATATAGGTGGATGTGCGTGTGAGGGACTTGCCGCCGTGCCTCGAGGTGGTTTTTGGTGTTCTTTCTCTGTAATATATACAAAATTTACACCTGCATATGATTGTGCAAGTGTGCAGGTAGGGTGCATATATACGTGTGTATGTCTACGCATGTGCAGAGATGTACACACACACACACATTCATATGTGTGTATATATATACATATATATATATATATATATATATATATATATATATATA
>NW_026347123.1:0-645 GCF_001194135.2 Octopus bimaculoides | reverse complement strand
AAATCCTTAATTTGTATGCTACAAACGATTGCGAAATTTGGGACTATAAAGATCAGCAGGACCTTAAGATTTAAAAGATGATGGTTAAAACAAGATACTTTCCTTCACAACCTTGCTACCAAGTAGGGGGCCTATCAATGTTACCACAGGATAAGGAGCTTGCAAATACTCCAAGATAGACTTACAGCTTCATACGTATTATTATTGGGGCATCGGATGTATACCAACCCATCTGAAGGAACGAATGGTTGAACTTGGGATCTTCGGGGCGAGAATGCAAATCCTGATTTCATACGCTAAAATAAAAATATCCGGGATTATAGGTTGATGAAGAAAAGGAGCTTTTCGGCGAAATGCGTAGTGGTATTACGTCTGTCTTGACGTTCTGAGTTCAAATTCCGCCGAGGTCGACTTTGCTTTCCGTCCTTTCGGAGTCGATAAATTAAGTACCATTTACGTACTGGGGGGGGGGGGGTGTCAATGTAATCGACTGCACCCCACTCTCCCAAAATTTCGGGCCTTGTGCCTAGAGTAGAAAAGAATCTTGCTACCAAATAAGTGGTCGGTCAAAATTTATTCTACATACATACATGCATAGATACATACATACACACTCGTGCATACACACTCATGCATACACACTCA
>NW_026347122.1:0-289 GCF_001194135.2 Octopus bimaculoides | reverse complement strand
TTATTATTATTATTATTATTATTATTATTATAATTCTGCTAGTTTGGCAGAATCGTTAGCACGTTGGGCAAAATGCTTAACATCAGTTCCTCCGTCTTTGTGCTTTGGTTTCACATTTTGCATTTCATCCTATCTAGGTCAATCACATAAGTACCAGTCAAGTACTGGGTCGATTTAATCGATTTAGCTCTCCCCTCAAAATGTGCTGGCTCTGTGCTATACTTGAAAACCATTAGTAGTTTTGCTGTTGCTGCTTTGGTTATTGATATCAGTGCTAGTAGTAGTAGTA
>NW_026347121.1:0-747 GCF_001194135.2 Octopus bimaculoides | reverse complement strand
TAATGCTGAAGTTCTGTATCTGTGTGAAACCTTTTTAAAAGTTTATAGAAGTCCACATTTTCCACTTTTTCGTCCTAACCCTAACACTGTAGTCAACATCGTGCTGGTGTTAATCTGAAAATTTAACAATCTTTTTTAAAACACATTTACTTACTAACATTTTTTTTATTTAGTGTGTGTGTGTGTGTTGCCCATATATTTATACACTTAAAACTTAGTTGTGGGTTGGGAGTTTGATCGGCAGACGTCATTATTATTATTATTATTATTTTAAATTTTTCCCACAAAGTGGAGAATAGTCGATTATATCGACCCCTGTGTTCAACTGGTACTTATTATTTAGACCCCAAAAGGATGAAAGGCAAAGTCGACTTCGGCGGAATTTTAACTCAGAACGTAGAGAAGGGTACAAACCTCCCGTCGCTACACTGATTCTGCAGAACAGGGTTGAGTGTGAAAACCAACTTTAAAGTATAAATATAGATGTTTTTGAATACACACTCATACATACATACGTACAAATACCTGTCAGTCTCTTCCAAATACGATCGACAGTCAAACATTTATTCCTTACAAACTGAATTTTCTTAATGTCTTTCTTAAAACGCATTTACTTACGACCATATATATATACACACATACATACAAATACCTATCATTCTTTTTTATTTCGTGTGTGTATGTGTTTCCCATCTTCATATATAATGCTGAAGTTCTATATCTGTGTGAAGCCTTTTTAAAAGTTTA
>NW_026347120.1:0-395 GCF_001194135.2 Octopus bimaculoides | reverse complement strand
GGGGGAGAGAGAGAAGGGGGGAGAGAGAGATAAGATTGGGGTGATAGTTGAGAAAAAAATGAACGAAAGAGTTTTTGAGAGAGAACATGAGAAAAAGAGACAGAGAGACCATTTGTAAGTGTAATGTGTGTTGTCAATGGTGATGTGTGTGATATGCGTGAAATGTGAAATGTGAAATGTATGGGAGATGTATGTGAAATGGATGTGCGTGTAATATGTGATGTGATTGCAGAGTGGATTATGTGCGATGCATGTGATATGTATTTTGCGTGCAGAGTGTAATGTGTCTATAATGTATGCAATGTGTGAAATATGTGCGGTTTGCGTGATATATTTGTGTGTGCTTGTGTAACGGTTTGATATGTAAATGTGTGATGTGTAGTTGAGGTATGTTA
>NW_026347119.1:0-302 GCF_001194135.2 Octopus bimaculoides | reverse complement strand
ATTTTTATATACACATATACAATAATCCTTAGAGATCTCAGATATTTTTTTCTGAATCTCCATGATTCTTTTAATGTGCTGGTTCCCTGGTATGAAGTTGATATTAATTAATATCCAATTTTTTACCCTATTGTTTAATTTAATTATATACACACACACACACACACACACACACACACACACACACACACACACACACACACACACACACACACATACACACACACATATTATATTTATATATACAGATATGTGTGTATTATATATATGTATGTGTATGTATGTATGTATGAATGTATGTA
>NW_026347118.1:0-327 GCF_001194135.2 Octopus bimaculoides | reverse complement strand
TTAACATCATCGACGTCATCTCATCATCTCTATTATCATCATCACCGTCCTTTCATTTTGAGGCTCCACTAAACTGGAATTGTTGTGGAAGTATTTCATCAAAATCATTTCCTGTCACTTGTCAAGGTTACAGCACCATTATCATAAACCGTGACAGGTACAACATTTTTATTCCTTCGCTATTTTCGCTGCTCCTCAACCTAATATCCTTAAGAGGTTATGTTTAGTTTACTTTACTTTCATTTATATGCGTATATATACGTGAGTAAGTATCTATGCATCATCTATTTATGTGCATATAAATATACATATATGCCTATATATATA
>NW_026347117.1:0-382 GCF_001194135.2 Octopus bimaculoides | reverse complement strand
TTTTCTGCAATTTTTCTGGAACAAATAAATAACAAAATCGGATTTAACGTCAAGATCTCACGGCAGGACAGCATGCCATTTCCGAATTTCTGGCAGAGTAAATTGCGTCATGCTACTGTTTTTCTCACACATATGGACAGAGAACGTGAAAAAAAAAAGCGAAAAAAACGTAAACAAAATGAAAAACGAGAACACACACACAAAAAAGACATAGACATTGAAAACAAACTTTTTTCGAACAAAAAAAGAAACATAGAGAAACGAGACAGGCAACATAAAGAACAATCCCTTCATCAGTTGTCCCCTGTCTTATCTACTCCACGTTTCGAACATTGAGATATCTATCTATCTATCTATCTATCTATCTATCTATCTATCTATC
>NW_026347116.1:0-456 GCF_001194135.2 Octopus bimaculoides | reverse complement strand
TTGTTCGTTCGTACGTCCGTTCGTTCGATCGTTCGTTTGTACGTCCGTACATACGATTGTTCGTGCGTACGTACATAGTTCGTTCGTTCGTTCATTCATTCGTACTTACGTACGTACGTTTGTTAGTTCGTCCATTCGTTCGTACGTATGTTTGTGCCTTAATTCTTTCGTTCGTTCGTTCGTACGTACGTACGCACTTTCGTTCGTTAATTCGTTCGTACGTACGTACGTTCGTTCGTTATTTCCTACGTACGCATGTACGTAGGTACACACGTTGGTACGCAGGTACGTACGTATGTACGCACGTCTCACGTACGCACGTAAGCACGTCGTACGTACGTACGTATGTACGTACCTTCGTTAGTTCTTTCGTTCTTTCGTTCGTTCGTTCGATCGTTCGTTCGTTCGTACGTAATTACGTTTGTTCGTTCGTACTTACGTACGTTCGAAGGAACA
>NW_026347115.1:0-523 GCF_001194135.2 Octopus bimaculoides | reverse complement strand
CTTGTTCTCACTGTCCTGTTCTTGTTAACACTCTCACCCTCCGCAAAAAAATCCCAAATTTTATTTAATTTGCTTTGCGCGAAGTACTGTTTCAACGAAGTAGCGTATTGTCCTTACCTTCGAAACGTGGAGTAAATGAAACAGGGACAACTGAAGAAGGGGTATATTCTTTATGCTGCATGTCTCGTTTCTCTGGTTGTTTTTTTTTTCGTTGTTCGAAAAAAAGTTCGTTTTCTATGTTTTCGTTTTTCATTGTGTTTAACGTTTTTTTTTTGATGCCCTGTACCCATATATGCATATATGTATACATATATAAGTAGGTATGTACATATATGTATGGATATATGCATATATTTATATATTATTTATATTATTATATTATATATATATTATAAATATATATTATATATATATTCATTATATTATATATATTATATATATTTATTATATATATGTATCTATTTCTTACATATGTGTATATATATATATGTGTGTGTGCATTATATATAATATATATATATAT
>NW_026347114.1:0-590 GCF_001194135.2 Octopus bimaculoides | reverse complement strand
GAGAGAGAGAGAGAGAGAGAGAGAGAGAGAGAGAGACAAAAGCAGACGGAGAAAAGATGGCGAACTAAAGAAATTATAGAGGGATATTTTCAGAAACAATACTGTGTAATTTACAGTACGTAATGAAGTGTTTGGTTCTCTAGCCCACGTTAACATTGATTTTTTTCTGCTGTACATATATCACAGCTGCTTGCCTATACTCGGTGTTAATGATTGTCATTGGGCTGATTTCATATAGTAACTCTGCGTTTTAGAGTTTTTGTTTCGACAATTTACACTTGTGGATCGTATTTTTATATTTAATAAGTTTATTTCCTTTCATAGGAAATTAATTTACATTGTTTTCTCGCATCTGAGGCACATACGTGCATACTGTGTGAGTTTATTTGTTCATTTTAACTAAGTATAGACGCGGGCATGGTCTTGGAGTTGAGAAGCGTGCATTGCAATCGTATGGCTACAGGTACAGTCACATTGCTCTGCACCTTGAGCAAGTATTTTTTTTAATATATCACTGAGGCACCCAATGCCTTGTTAATAAACTTGGTAGACGGAATCTGTATGGAAGTCCATAGTATATATATATATAT
>NW_026347112.1:0-633 GCF_001194135.2 Octopus bimaculoides | reverse complement strand
AATGTGGTAAGAATCATCCATTAGGAGCTATGTGGAAATCACGGCCGACAAAGTGCAGAGACGTGGTATTAGAAAACCCCAGAAGGAGTCACCGAAAATGAGAATTGCAAAATCCTGTAATAATCCAGTCCGATCACCTGACCAGACATAGGAAACCGGACAGTGTTGTGGTGAATGTATGATAATCAACATAGCATGCCCCGGTGACAACAGGATCTGTGAAAGAAGAAAAAATAAACAACAACGACGATTTAAAGTGGGAAATACGAAAGTTGCTGTCAGTGAAGAGAGTAGACGTGATACCAATAGTAATTGGTGCACTTGGACGTATCAGCACTCAACTACCAACATGGCTGATAAAGATCGGTGCAAGTGTGACGGTAGAACACCTACAAAAATTAGCATTGCTTGGAACTGCAATAATATTTCGCAGGATTCTTGAAGCATGACCAGTAAACAAGCATCACCTCAGTCTGCTGGCTGTGGACAGCTGACACTTTCCATCATACTCAGCAAAATAAATCGTGAGTTTTCATATAATAATAAGGATAAAAGTAAATTAATATTATTAATAATAATAATAATAGTAAACATAAAAGCACCACAGCAAACCACAGCACATACCCAAGGCGC
>NW_026347111.1:0-277 GCF_001194135.2 Octopus bimaculoides | reverse complement strand
GTATGTATGTATATATGTGTAGAATGTATGTATGTATGTGTAGTATGTATGTATGTATACACACACAAACAGAGACACACATACAAACACATATAAATGTATACATACATTCATATAAATATTTAGACTGAATATATATACATATATATATATATATGTCTATATATGTATATATGTATGTACGTATTAGTTCTTAAACAAGAGTATAATATATGTTTTAATAGATCTATATATATATGTATATATGTGTGTGTGTATATATATATATATATATATA
>NW_026347110.1:0-423 GCF_001194135.2 Octopus bimaculoides | reverse complement strand
AGTGAAGTGGAGGAATGAAAGCAGACGTGAGATACGTATGGATATTGTATCTGCAGTTCCATTATTTAAGCAGAATGGAGGATATATATATTTCCTGCACCTTGTGTGTGAGTTCCAATGGTGTTTATAATTGGTCGTTCCAAGCATAGAGTCTTGCAAACGGTGTTATTCGATCGAGGGTTTTTTTTTGAAGTGACTTAAAAGTTGGGAATATGTTTGTAAGGTCAAATCAGAAACAGGAAGAGAAAATAAAAAGGGAGAGAGACAATAAACAAGTGAAGAAAGAGAAGGTGTGTTAGCTAGGGGTCAGGATAAAACGATAGAAGGAATGGAGAGGTGAGAGGGAGAGAGAGAGAGGAAAAAATGAGAGCGTAAAGAGTAAAAGAGTGTGAGGTATGTTAGCAGGGGTGTTGTGACAGAGCT
>NW_026347109.1:0-206 GCF_001194135.2 Octopus bimaculoides | reverse complement strand
TGACTTGCGATGAAAAGTGGATTCTTTTAACTTGCAGAAAAATAGGACAAAAATTTATGTGGAATAATAGAAAGTTTGAATATATATTTGTGCTTATTTTATATATTAGAATAAGTAAATTATTCCCAATATTGTAATGGGATGGTAAAGACGAGCGGACGATATTTTTCTTCGTTATAAGTCTCAATACTTTCCTGATCATAAAA
>NW_026347108.1:0-597 GCF_001194135.2 Octopus bimaculoides | reverse complement strand
TATATATATATGTATATTAATATATATATGTGTATATATAAAAATATATATATATGCACATTTATATATATATGCACTCATATACATATACATATGTATATATGCATGTGTTTGTATATCTTGTGTGTGTGTTTGTATGTGTATGTGCGTGTGGCCCAAATATTTATCTTTGTAATTTTATAAAACTTGCATGAAAAAAAATAATCAAGTTTTCAGTTAAACTGTCTTACATATGGTCAGTATTTAGATAAATAACTTTATTATTGATATTTATTTAATGTGGCAGACACATCTAGCAGAGTGTTGGCATCAATTAGCTACACTTGCTAACGAAAAACTTTGTAACACGCCATAGAACATATGAATTAATTGGTTTTTATTTCTGTGTTTCTTTTTTATTATTTTAAATCACAGTTGGTGAATATTTGTAACATTGATGATAGTTTCCCAAAGTTCTGATCGCTGGTTTTCGTGTGTTGTCATTGTCGAGAATGAGACCAGTCTGTGTAACCTGGTGTAGAAGAAATATTGCAAGGAACTTTTGTTTGGAGATCTGAACTTCTTTATCAGTTTGCCCACAGATATTTACCACATTCA
>NW_026347107.1:0-243 GCF_001194135.2 Octopus bimaculoides | reverse complement strand
GGAAAGGAAGTTTACATACAATATATGTTGCTGCAACAACATGAGATTAGTGAGTGTATAATAAGTGCTACTTACGCACAATCAATAACCATGTGTAGTGTATTCACGTATATGCATATGTAAATATGTGAGTAATATACATGCACATAACATGTGTGTACATGCAGTAAATGCTCACATCGAAATCTGTAAATGTGTGACATAGGCACAGGCAAAACTTTATGTGTGTGTGTGTGTGTGTGT
>NW_026347106.1:0-574 GCF_001194135.2 Octopus bimaculoides | reverse complement strand
AATAATAATAATGAATGCCCGGATGCAGTACCAGGCAGTGGCTCTCATGGTTTCTAATCTTAATTTATTGGAAGTGTTATCATGTAAATTGTTTTGTCTTCGTATAAAAGATGGGCTACAGTAAATATTCTGCTCAATACCACAGATTTGCTTGTCAGTTCTTTGACCTTAACCAGTTGAGCATGTCCCTTGGTGGCTGACGATATGTGCATCTCTGATCATGAGCAGAAGTAGTGCGGGATACATCATAGCCATGTGTTGAGAAGAATTCTTTGGGGTTTGAATAATTCACCTTTGGAAACATGGGTGCTTTGATCAACATCCTTAAAGAAACCTTATTCAGGGACCTTTTGAGCAGGATGGACTACTCGACCTGAAGAAAATTCTAACTGGGTCCCACCTGCAAGGTCATGCGCTGTTTATCTTGATATGAGATCACCATGTCGCGCACATATGGTTGTGATGCATGTGCCTGGTGTACTCTTATCAGACGGGTAGTCAAGATGGGTATATTGGGCTTCATGTATTTGTACCCCAGCGTCACTTTGATGGCATGCACTGCTCTCTCACTCAA
>NW_026347105.1:0-383 GCF_001194135.2 Octopus bimaculoides | reverse complement strand
GTTCATCATTTAAACTTTTCCATCCCACCACCCTTTCTCTGTTGGATTCTAGAATCTGTTTTCTGACCTTGTCTACAACCCTAGAAGGCAAATTGGTTGCTATACTTACATTGAACTCGAATACTGACTGGCGTTTACAAGAATATTGCTGTAAAATTTTAATTCTTTCCACAGAATGCATGCACTGAAAGAAGCTTGCTAGCTTACCGCTTCCGGTGGTTTCCTTTGGGAGAAAGTTTTGGGTCTTTTTTTATGATTATTATTTTTCTACTGTTGCTTACCCTTCTTTTGTCACTGACTTTGTGTTTGTTTGTTGTCTGTGTTTGTTCAAACACCTCTTTACATCACACTGAATTAACCAGCTCACAATGAAATATGAAAAA
>NW_026347104.1:0-216 GCF_001194135.2 Octopus bimaculoides | reverse complement strand
TTTCCTATGTGTTCATTCTGTTGTCCGTAAAAAAAGTCCGTTTTTTTGTGATTTGTTTATGTTCCTGTTCCTTTTTTGTCCATGTTTTTTGACGTCCTGTACCCAGATATGCATCTATATATACATGTAGATGTAGGTATGTACATATACATATATGTATGTATACATGCATATGCACACATATCATTTGTATTATTATTATTATTATTATTATTA
>NW_026347103.1:0-289 GCF_001194135.2 Octopus bimaculoides | reverse complement strand
GTCTCTAAATTATATGTTAATGTTATGGCGCGGTCACTGATGAGAATTTCACCTGGCAAATTATTTTATTTGCTAAATAAAATTCAAAACCTAGCTTGACCGTAAAGAAATAACAAGGTAAAAGTTTTTATTTTTCATTCCCTTCGAAATTGTTCTTAAATGTGGATTTGGTTGTTTTCACTGCTTCTTCTAGTGTGTAAATCTGCCTGTTAAAGGTAGTTTCTCTTGTGTTTAAATGTACACTAATTTATATATACATACATATATCTATATATATATATATATATAT
>NW_026347102.1:0-438 GCF_001194135.2 Octopus bimaculoides | reverse complement strand
CTTATCTCTCTATAAATCATATATATATTGCAATCTATTTAGCTCTATGTCTGTCTGCTTACCTCATTTTATGATACCTGTTCTAGATATCTACTTGTCTATATATCTTTGTCTCTCCACATCAGTATCTAGTCGTCTTTGTCTATCCATCAATATCTATCCAATTTTCTCTGTCCATTTGTGTCTATCCATCCCTATAGGTACGTTTTTGTACATTTATCTATCTATTCATCCATCTATGTTCTTTCTATCTAAATGTGTCTGTTTATCCTGTTCTTGGCTCTGTGTGTGTGTGTGTGTTTTTATATGTATATATGTCTTTGTATGTATCTTTATCCATCTTTGTTTTTATGTGTCTCTGTGCTTGTCCATGTGTTTCTGTCTATCTTACGTGTGTATCTTCATTTGTCTATTCTTAATTGTCTATATCCTTTGTGT
>NW_026347101.1:0-314 GCF_001194135.2 Octopus bimaculoides | reverse complement strand
TTCCACACCTGAAACTTCTCCTCTAGTTCTGATAGTGACTCAGCAATCAGAGCAAGGTTATCAGCATAGAGGAGCTCCCAGGGGCATCCTGTCTTAAATTCCTGTGTTATTGCCTGGAGGACTATGATAAATAGGAGGGGGCTGAGGACTGAACCTTGGTGGACCCCTACCTCTACCTGGAATTCTTCACTGTACTCGTTTCCAACCATCACCTTACTGACAGCATCCCTGTACATGGCTCACACAGCTCTCATTAACCATTCATCTATCGCTAGTTTCCTCATTGACCACCAGATAAGGGATCGGGGGACCCT
>NW_026347100.1:0-205 GCF_001194135.2 Octopus bimaculoides | reverse complement strand
CAACGTAGGTCATATATTAGTGTGTGAATATAAAAATTTACTTCTATAACGTACACAGCCTTGGTGTGTTTTTTGCTTACGAACCACATGGTTCCGGGTTCAGTCTCACTGCGTGGCACCTTGGGCAAGTGTCTTCTACTATGGCCTCGGGTGGTCCAAAGCCTTGTGAGTGGATTTGGTAGACGGAAACTGATAGAAGCCTGTC
>NW_026347099.1:0-225 GCF_001194135.2 Octopus bimaculoides | reverse complement strand
ATATATGTATATACACTTGTTGCATGTCTCGTTTCTCTGGTTTTTTTTTCGTTGTTCGAAAAAAGTTCGTTTTCTGTGTTTTTGTTTTTTATGTTTCCGTTTCTCATTCTGCCCATTTATTATTATTCTTGTGCTGTCATGTACCCATATATGCATGTATATGTACATATATATTTAGGTATGTACATATATGTATATATATATGCATATATTTATATATTATTT
>NW_026347098.1:0-409 GCF_001194135.2 Octopus bimaculoides | reverse complement strand
AGCCTAATTACATCAATGATTATATAGACATACATACATACATACATACAATGAATATACACTCCACACAATAGAACAAATATATATTTTTTCATAAACACGATTCAACTGTAATACGAGTAGAGGTGATTATACGACCAGAATTCAATCCGATTTAAAAAGTAACGCTATGACCTTCACAGGAAGTTTGCATACAGAGCAATGTGTAGTTGCTGCAGTAGAACCATATGTTGGTCAGTGTTATGTATTCTGTAGAAAACTTTTTAATAAAAAAGTTTTGGATGTGAATAAATCTCCACTCTCCTTTTGGTTTATATATATATATATAGATTTGAGCAAGCACAGCAACAAATGTATGGTACAATTTATAACTGTTACAGAGGTACAATGTCTGAAATCTAGGGGTGGA
>NW_026347097.1:0-276 GCF_001194135.2 Octopus bimaculoides | reverse complement strand
TATGTATGTAGGTATGTATGTATGTATGTGTAGATAGATAAACGTATATATGTGTATACTGTAAGATTATACGTATATATGTGTGTGTATACGTGTTTATATGATTGTAAGTGCTTGTACATATGTATAGGTAGTTTTATGTTTGCATGTACGTATCTAAGACATTGTATGTATTCACCGTTAAACGGGGTGGGGGCTGAAAGGAACATATATATGCTCCTTTGACGGAGTAACAGTTATATATACAACTTGAACAGACACACATATCAGTACATA
>NW_026347096.1:0-222 GCF_001194135.2 Octopus bimaculoides | reverse complement strand
TGGTTCTGGGATTGCAGTACCTCCAGGTCCTGTGTATGCCAGTTGGCAGGTACTTGTGGTCTTGTAGCGCAGTAATTGAATTTTTTTTGCATTGAACTGCATATTATTTTGCTCTGCCCACTCATATATTGCAGTTAGGTCATTCAGCAGGCTTACAATATCATCAGGATTTTTTATTGCCTGATATATCTTTGTGTCATCAGCATAGCTAGTGACAGTGGC
>NW_026347095.1:0-234 GCF_001194135.2 Octopus bimaculoides | reverse complement strand
ATATATATATATATATACACTCATACATGCAGATGTATGTATGTATGTATGCATACACATACATCCGTCTTTTTGTAAATATATATGTATACAGCTGTGTATTTAATTCAAACACAAATACACAAGCCCGCTCACGCTCACACACACGTGACTATATATCTTTTATGACTATATATATCTATTAACAACTTATCCACATAAATATACATGCATAAATGTATGTATGTATGTATA
>NW_026347094.1:0-235 GCF_001194135.2 Octopus bimaculoides | reverse complement strand
GAACCCTCAACGTCGTAAGCGACGGAGTGCCAACAACAACAACAACAAATGATTCTACCCGTCCATACCTATAATGATTATTTCTACCCTAGGCACAAGGCCTTGAAAATTTTTGGGGAAAGGAGATAGTCAATTACATCGACCCTAGTGCGTAAGGAAAAAGTCAACCTCGACGGAATTTGAAGTCAGAACGTAGCGGCAGACGAAATACCTCTAAGCATTTCGCCCGGCGTGT
>NW_026347093.1:0-272 GCF_001194135.2 Octopus bimaculoides | reverse complement strand
GTGTGTGTGTGTGTGTTATATTATATAATATCGTATTGTATATTTTCATTTAAAACAGTTTGACTCGATTCCATGCCACTTAATGCTTCATAAGCGTCTTTGGGAAACCAAGCTCGATAGGGCTCAGATCTGAGCCTGAACGAGCGAGGTTCCTGCAAGAAGGAGCCTGCGAAACTTTAAGTGACATAGAACCGAATCAAAATGTTTTAAATAACAATATACGCAATTCAACTGTCTTTCGTTTATCCACTCACTCGTATAAATATATATAT
>NW_026347092.1:0-214 GCF_001194135.2 Octopus bimaculoides | reverse complement strand
TGTGTGTATATATATATGTGTGTGTGTGTGTGTGTATACACACACACACAAATTACGTTTGAGCCTCTGGCTGATAACTGATGAGGATTTGGTGACCTGTATCTATTTTCCCTCTGTTTATGCCTTTATTATATGTTTTTTTTTATAAACTTATATATATACGCGTGTGGTAAGAAGCTTACTTCCCAACCACATGGTTCCAGGTTTAGTCCCA
>NW_026347091.1:0-253 GCF_001194135.2 Octopus bimaculoides | reverse complement strand
CCTTCCTTCTTATGTGTGTCTCACCTTGCTAAATACCAGCCATTTTGTATACATACATATATATATATATGTATGTATGTATAATTCTGCCTCCGCAAATGAATTTAATTAACATCAGGTAGGGAAGTAACTCTTCTTATTCTACAAGATTTATTGCCCTTCAACTGTTAAATTAATATTGTCGTTCCGGACGGTCATTTTATTTTATATTTTACTCTTTTACTTGTTTCAGTCATTTGACTGCGGCCATGCT
>NW_026347090.1:13411-13681 GCF_001194135.2 Octopus bimaculoides | reverse complement strand
GCATCATTTTGGGCGTGGCCGTTGCCAGTGCTCCTGGACTGGTTCATGTGCGGGTGACACATGAAATTTTTCGAGCGAGACCATTGCCAGTGCCACTGGACTGGCCCTTGTGTGAGGCCGTCGTAGGATTTTCAAGCGAGATCGTTGCCAGTGCCCCTGGACTGGCTCTTGTGCGGGTGACACATGAAATTTTTCGAGCGAGACCATTGCCAGTGCCACTGGACTGGCCCTTGTGTGAGGCCGTCGTAGGATTTTCAAGCGAGATCGTTG
>NW_026347090.1:12259-12642 GCF_001194135.2 Octopus bimaculoides | reverse complement strand
GTCCTCTTAGGTTTTTTCGCCCGATATAGCCTTCGCTTCTCTCAAGCAAAACGATGGGTCTGGGTCGGGCCATTTTTCAATACTGAATTCGCCGAGGGGGAAGGAATTCACCAACACACTTATGTGCCTACTCGACACGACCTCCACAGACACCTGCGGAGGCCAGTCCAGATCCTTAGTACAGGTGAGGACTCCCTCTCTCTGACGCTTCCTTTATTCACAAATTTCTGCAGGGCCCCTCCCTTTCGGAATATGATTAGCCGATCCTTTTCCTCACAGGGTGAGCCCACAGCTTCTACTGTCGGTGGCACAATTCCCGCCGACCTGCTTTCCTCCGTTGGTGGGAATTGTGCCACCAACGGAGTGTCGGGACACGCCGGCGG
>NW_026347090.1:11595-12249 GCF_001194135.2 Octopus bimaculoides | reverse complement strand
TCCTCCGTTGGTGGGAATTGTGCCACCAACGGAGTGTCGGGACACGCCGGCGGTGCACTATCGAGCACTGGCCGTGCCTCGTTCTTTTTTTTCTTTTTCTTTGGGGCCACTGGAGTAGGGCGTACTTCTGCCTTAGCCAGAAGATCCTCCTTCTCGCCCACAACTTTCGGTGAGCAACCATTGTTGCCCACCTTCTTTCTTTTCTTCCCTTTCTTCGACTTTCTCCATCTCTCCCTCCACTGGGAGAGCGGGGGGAACAACATTTATTAACTGTTCCAGGACCTTACTTTGGTCCTGGGAGCAGTCCTTCTTAATATGACCAGGCTCCAGACACAGGTGACATTTCAGGGGACGTCCCTTGACAATGACTGGATATCTCTGCCTGTCCATCCTTAGAAAATCTGGGAGAACCAGATCTCTGGCTGTTTGGGTCCACAGAGTCAAAACCGCTTTTGACCCAACCCAATCAGCTGTAGGTAAAATTTTCACATTTAAGAGCTTGGCTCCACTGCCACCCAGACCCCGTCAGATAGTATCCTCTATCCAATCAGGTTCTATACCGGGTGGCAGCCCACAGATCCAAGCTCTAGTTAATTTCTTCCCACAGTATGTGGGAAGAAACAGAATTTTTTGCCCTTCTAAGGGCTGGCTCGC
>NW_026347090.1:8127-10824 GCF_001194135.2 Octopus bimaculoides | reverse complement strand
AAAGTTCACAATATTCCTCTGTAGCCCTCAAATCACGACCTGAAGACACCAAACCTTTGGGAGGAGTGACACCTCCAAAACACTCTTCTCATCGCTAAGTGAGACATTAAGCACAACCACAAGAAGACAAATGCGTGGAATTCAGTGGAGATTTCTTGTTCGACATAAATATAAATAAACACGAGCAACCCCCACTAAATCCCCCAAAACACAAAAGTCCTACCTGTAGTTGTACGTCAAAAATTCACGACGCTGGCATTCAGCGACGCTTCAACAGGAGCAAAAAACAAACACGTCTGCTTGCTACTTGCCACACAGCCACTCCTGCGCCTGTATCAGTCAACATAAATACTGAATATTATTTACTTTGGAATTGATCAGAATGTGGAAGACCAGCGAAACCGTAATTCATTTTTCCTGAAATTGAAATCCTCAACCGTGAAGCAATCTTGGAATATCACCCAAGTAGCCGAATCACGAAACAAGATTTTTCAGTGGTTGGCAGGGCGTCGACTAATTATAAATTTATACACGTGCGAAAATTCTAATTAGCGAGCTTACCTCACTACAGTATTTGTGGTTTAACAGTAAGTTGACTAATGTGCCGTTACTAGTTATCTCTCCCTTAATTTTTATTTACTTTTTTAACAACCCTGAACTGAACAATTTGTGGGGGAAATCTTTACCGAGAGGGTGGGGAGAGGACTTTCGGAAAATTCACATGGTCCGATTTTTTCCCCCATAACTTTGAGGAAAACGGATATCTTTTAATGAAATTGGCTATGTTCACGCCTTTGTGTCAAAACGAAAGATTGCCATGAAATTTTATAAAAATACCTTTGAAACGGCATACATTAAGGTAGGTGGGGAGAGGACTTTCGAAGAGAAAGAAATTCATAAATTATTCTTTTGCTTGGGTGTAATGGAAAAAGACATAGATTGGTTAATGTTGACAGTATTACCCGGAAACGAAATCGAAAAAAATAGTGCAATGGGTGTAAAAAAACAAATTCATAAATATGGTGTTGAATATGGTTTCACTATAGAAAAAAGTTAAGGGCAATTTAGCTGTTGCTTTTAGCATATCTCACGACCATCTGATATATTCCTCATTTGTTTAATATTTTCTGTTAATTACTACAAGTTCTCTCAGTCACCAATAAGCAAGTTAACAAGCTGAATGGGTGTAGGAAGATCTGTATTTAATGTTTTAAAGTATAAGCTTAGTTGGGGGTAAGAAGAATGATTTACAGTATAAAAAATGCGCCAACGTAATTTTAAGGAGTTATTGGTGAACAACATCAAGAACCGGTATACATTATTCCGTGTCATCAGGAACATGGGTATTGTCTTGCAGCCTCCAAAAGAATCTTATGAAGTTGCTGGGTTGGCAGTGAGATGACCCGTATGAAAAGTAACCGAGCGATATATTGTTTCAAGTAGCTAAGTCGCATTCCGGGTCGGACAATACACTTTTTAAAGCTTCCCCATAAACGTTCAGTATTTTGAGTATGAATAGAAAGGTATGCCGTTTGAAAGGCATGTATATAAAATTTCATTAAAAAATAACTCACGTTTCTTAAAGTTATGAAGGAGAAAATCGGATCTTGTGAATTTTCCAAAAGTCTTCTCCTCACCCCCTCGGAAAAGATTTTCCCCACAAATTACTTTATAATCGTAATGTATGCCATTTGAAAGATACTTATATGAAAGTTCACTAGGAAAAAAAAAAAAAAAATTACCACAAGTTATTAGGGAAAAACTCGGATTTTGTGAATTTTCCAAAAGTCCTCTCCCCGTTTACGACTAGGAGGTGTTTCTGATTAAGAAAGCGAAACTACTGAAATCTGCCGAGTTCGGCAAATGAAATGGTATTATGAAAGTGACACTAGAAATACAATTAAGTTGCCTGCAACGCTGGGATAAATCCACAATTAAGTGGTATGCTCTAATGAATCAATGTTTGATGAATCGCCACAAATGTTTAGATGGAAAAATGTAAGATATTGTGTATGCAAATATTAGTCAAGATTCTTCCAGTTTTGAGCTTCAGCTCCCACTGTTTATTGGTGATCAGTAGATGACTGCAAACAAACTACAACGCAGATCCATGGTTAATCGGTATAACAATTTTAGACGTTCGTTTCCTTGTCAAGTTTGTTGGGAGAAAAATTTTCCGAAGGCATGGGGAGATGAGTTTCGGAAAATTTACACAAACCAACTTCTTTTCGGCAAATACCTTTCACATACTGTAGATTACAACTATATCAGGATTTGTTTTGAAAAATTGGGACAGGGAGGATATTTCATACACCTACACTTTGTTTCTTTATACCTGTCTGCTTCCCAGCCACATGAATCTGGGTTCAGTCACTCCACATGGTATTTCAGCAAGTGCCTTCTATTATAGCCTCGGACTTTTGATAGACGGAAACGAAAGAAGCCTGTTGTGTGTATGTGTGTGTGTGTATGTATGTGTGCAAGTAGCATGAAATACGTAAACAAACGAGGGAAAAACGAGTGAAATACGTAGACATTGAGAAAAAAATGGAAAACAGGACAAGTAAACACTGAGAAAGGACCCTTCATCAGTTGTCGACTGTCTATCTACTCCTCATTTCGAGCATTCAACGACAATATGAGTCTTCAAAGACAGTTGCTCAGATATATATATTATATATATATATATATATATAT
>NW_026347090.1:2684-7901 GCF_001194135.2 Octopus bimaculoides | reverse complement strand
TTTTTTTTTTTTTTTTGTCGGCGGAGGTAAAGAATACACACACCCGTTTTCGGCAAAGAGTGAAGAGAAAAAGATTGTTCATTTTTACTTATTCCTGCCCCATTTTTAACTGGTTTAAAGTTGCAAAGTATAGCATTGCAAAAAACATAGCCCGGGCTGGAACTTGCCATAATAAAAGTATAAATAAAGCTTCAATAAATGAAACATGAAAGGCAATGAATGTAAACCCCATGGTGCACGTTGCTGAACAAAACATAAGTTTTAGGGTTAAATGTTTCAAATATAAACAAGCAATGTATATAAATGAGAAATTTATTCAGCTGTGTTTATTTCAGTTTCAATAGAAAATTTGACAAATAATAAACTTCTAAAATTTGCTGAGAACTTACCTTAGTAAATGATAGTGGAGTCGTTGTTCCTTCAATATCAATTAAAAAAACTTTTATACCACTTAAGAAAGATTCCATCTCCGGAGCAAAACGCTTTTTAGAGCCCATTGTCGCACTTGCTTGATTTTAAAGCAACAAATCAGTAAGGTTCCTATATCAGTATTAAAATGTATTCCATTATCTTTCGAAGTAGTGCAAAGATTCTAAGTCCGAAATGAAATTTACGAGCGCTATTACAAACTTGATAATGTGCTTTTCTGTTCATACTCCCACTACAGCACTACTGAATATATTTAGATTTCATAGTAGGAAAATCATTCGTTAACATTATTATTGTGTTGGAATGTTTTCTAAATAAGATATATAAATTTCAGAATTAAATTTTTATGTATTAATGGTGCATTTAACTGACAAAAATAATAAATATTTGTATATAGATGGGAGGAAGTTAGAAAGATACACCAGTCAAATAGTATTTGACCAATAGAAGTTGTCGTTAGATATTGCCGGCAAAGCTAAAGCGAACGTCCATTGTTTGGAATGTTGTCTGGTTGACGACCGCCCACTATACTAGTTTAGTGATGACTTCACTACTACTAAGTTTACCGTTGTTTATATAGTTTATGTTCGCTGACGACTGTGCACTTCGCATTCAATTCATCTCAACACATTAACTTTAAACAATTTCCAATTCAAAACCACACTTTATTACATTTCCCTTTTATTGGATGTTTAATTAATAGGTTTTAGGCAACAAGAGACCGGTCAGTTAATCTTGGCAAAAGCTGAACATTTGTTTCCTAGTTTTATTTTAAGTTTCAGTCATTCTGCATTCACTGAAGAATTGTCACAGCTCATCTCCCGAAAGAACTGCTTACGTGGACTTAAAACTAACTACTTGGACCAAGGGCGATAAAGAAGTGGTTGATATTAACTGCATTTGTTTATTTTTGTTTACACATTGTTTACCAATTTTTTTAATTCACCCCAATTTTTTTCCATGTCGAATAACGTAAGAATTTAACTGGACAAAACAATTCAACTGATCCGGCTGAGGCTACTTATCTACTGTTTTGTATTGTTTGATAATCTTTTTTTTTTTTCATTTTGTTAAACATGGAGATACAAACTTTAGTTATTGGTGTGACATGTTGCATTCTCTCGGCAGTCATTATATACTTGATATCAATGTTCAGTATGAGAGAAAAGACATTCGAAGAAGTTATGGAAGAACAGAGACTTAGACAGGAAGAAGAAGAGAAAAAGGCAAGAAGTGAGAAAAAAGCTGAAAGAGGCGACCGAAAAAAGTATAAAAAGTTCAAAGACAAAAATAGAGAGAAAGCACAACAGTCAAAATCTACAGAAATAGTCGAAACATCTTTCCATATTAAAACTGCAAAAAAAAATGCATGTATTCAAGACTTCGCAGTTTCGGAAATATCTCCAGCTACTAAGATTCTTGAACCGAAGTCTCCAAAATTGGAGAAAAATCAGCTGAAAGTTATACCACTTGTTGCTAATCAATCTGTCAATGGACCGTCCTTGCCTCAAGCAGAGGCAAAAGTTCAACGGAAACAAACCGGCAATATATCGTCTAAACCGGTTTCTTCTGGTCAACAGAATTCTTCTTTGAATACCGTCACTAAGCCTGAGAATACCAAACGAAAATCCGAGATGAAGTCTCCAAAAGTTGATATCAATACCCATAAAGAAGTTGAACTTGAGAAAACTTGCAAGAAAGTTGGTGGTACTTAGCGATTTTTTTTTTCTTATATATATTTGTTCTTAATTTATTTTAGAACTTGTTCAGAGTTCGATAACAGTTTCTAAATTTACTTTATTCGTGTTAATGGATAGTTTATTTAACAATATAGATTTATGAAGTAACAGATATTTTAGAGACGATATTAGAAACTTAATACGTGGCTTCTTGACATGAAATCTGTCAAAATAGCTGATTACGACGCACATGCAGTTGACACGATTAGGGAATATATAGATCTTTGCTATACTGAAATAGTAATTAATTTGGTTAAAAGTTTATATTTAGTAATGCATGTTTATCTTGATTTTTAAATAGTGAAGGTAAGTGATTAATGAGAACTTATTTTTGGTATTAAATCTTTGCAAGATGCTGTGACTAACATAAACTGTTGACGTGTCGACAGCGCACTGACGCTCTTACTTCACAGACAACCGCACTTATTTCAAACCAGTTATTACACGGTAACAATAAAAGGGTTTTTTTTTAAAACTAAAAGCTAGAATAAACCTTAGTATCTGGACAATATTAATTCTAAAAAAAAAAAATAAAAAAAAAAAAAAAAGGGGCAGCAAAAATATTCGAGTAGTTAGAAAAAGTTATGAAGAAACATTTTAAAAGTATTTTTTAATTCTTTCCATACCTTGTGGAGTGCTACTTAAGATGAACATGACGATCATAATTATAGAAAAGGTGCCAGGAATAATTCCCAAACTTTGAAAACTTTATCTCATTCCAATGTTCGCAAATATCCCGATCGATTTTGATTTTGTCCTAGCAATTTTCCCGATTACTTGTATACACAATTTGAATACCATATTTAAAATCCTGTTTCCTCTTTCTCGAGGATTTGTCAGTATTGAAACCATTATTCAGAATGGTCGAAGGGGATAGGACGACTATTGATATTCTGTTATAATTACATTTACATTTAATTTTATTAGAATATTAAATCAACAAGTGATGGTTCTTTCCGATTCTAGATGGATGAATGACAGTTGATTTCCGCGACATTTGAATGTAAGGAAACCGCGACAAAAATATCGCAAACATTTTGTCTGGCGCTCTATTGATTCTAATGCCTTATCCTCTTAGAACTAATCAAAATTCGACCGGAATTGACAGCTGTGTTATCGGAATGATTAAAGCTCCTTAACTTTTAACTTTGTTTCTGGTTAAGAGAAATTTATTAGAGAGAAAGAATTTGTTGTTAGAATAACTTTAATATTTCTCAAACTTCGATTCAAGAAATTCTAACCGTATGCGTGTATATCTTCTATAATCTCAATCAGGTTATTTCTTATTCGAATCGGGGTGGGTGGGATACAGCATTCAGACATGTTCCACAGTTTGTCATTTCCCTTTGTAGGTAACTCTACTCTGAAAGGATGCTAACTTTTCTCCAATTACGTAACGTTAAACTAATGTAGAATCACTGAAATTAAGTGGGGATATGCACAAATACATTGACTTCCACGCGTCACTCATTAACTTTATTTTTACATTGTTTCACTTTCTTTATTACCGGACTGTCAAGTTTCATGAATAGCTTATAGTTCGGAAGTTATTTAGTTATTCTAGTGAGATTGTTCACAGACATCTAACCAGAAAAAAATTATGTAGCACGTTGAAAAAAATGTGCTTCACACACACACACACACCTTGAAATCCTACGGTTTCACCCTTCATAACAAAATCTTCCGACACAAATCTTCGGTACTATATCCAAAGGTTCTCCACAACACAACTAAACCTAAGTTTAGTTGCGAGGTGGCCAAGGCAACATGGAGCCATCTTGGCCTCCGCCCAGCGGACGTCCATCCCCTCTCCTCTTTGTGAATGTCCGGTGCCCCAAGTCAAATGGGATGCCATCCAATGCAGCATGATCTTGTACAGGTTGGTGCACCGTCTGGCATGTTTTCACTCGTTCTTCTAGCCCCACAGCGGTACCTGGCTTAACGTATCATTATTCTCGACTGGCATTGAACTGGATAGCTACTGTTTGTGCATCGATGTTTCCCTGAGGTTTGGCCTCCGGATCAGTGAACTTCAGAAATACATCTGCGGCTCTACTGTGGATTTTTTCGGCCTCCACCTATTGTCATGCCATTATAAAACTGACCGACTTCTACGACATGCTTCTCTCAATGAGAATCATAAAGCATGACCTACACTCCGCTGACTTCCGAACTTGATCCAACGGGACTGAACAGAGGGGACGGTATGACAATTCCCCCGTTCCGTTGTGGTAAGCCCCTCGGTGGAGTTTCGGATCAGGGCTCCCACATAAGTTGGATTTTCTTCGTTTCGAAGAGGATTTTTCCAATTTATTTTTCACCACACCCTTGGAAATGATGGGAAGCTTAAGAAAAAAGTTTTGAAAATTTATTTTATTTCTCACCATCCGGACCGATTTCAGTTTTTGTACTATGCACTTAAAAACGGTGGGAGAAGCCTTTCGGGTAAAAAAACAAAAAAACTTTCCACACTTAAAGGTGTGATTTTACGAAAGATTTAACTGTTTTTAACACATCCCACGACCGCCTGGTATCTTAATTTCTCCTGCACCAAGCGAGTCCGTGTATATATGTGTGTGTGTGTGTCTCAGAAAAGTATACTATTAAAAATTTTTGAAAGTTTGTATTCCCCCACCCTACTTCTGTTTATAATTTAAAATATTGGAGAGCCTGAAAAAGTCAATGCTGGGATGTATCTATAGTGATTTAAAAGAGGTAGGTATGTAGAAGATAATTTATTTTAATAGCATACTTTCCTGTTAGTAAATGTCCTTTCTAACACACGTGTGTGTGTGTGCAAACTCACTTGGTGTGGGTTGGAGGTAAAAATTTAAATTAGAAAATTTTTTCTTTTGTGGCTTAAATGTCAGCAATAGACAATACTTGGGCTAAGCAAAACCTTTGTTACTTCTGCAGCATCATTCCATAAAATGTATTTATGGAGAAAGAAATATTTAAAAATATCAATACATATCAGATTGACAAAGAAACGAGGATGGTACCAGGTGGTTGTGAGATGTTCTAGAAACTGAAATTACACCCTTACATG
>NW_026347090.1:0-1667 GCF_001194135.2 Octopus bimaculoides | reverse complement strand
GTGACACTGACTGAATGCAAGATCCCCCACTCAACTTTTCTTTTTTTTTAAATTTATTTGCAACATGTTTGTGATTGTGTTGGTTTTATATGTGGGAGTGTTGTTTCCTATCTTTGCTGTTTACACTAATATATTTAGGGAATTTATTTTGGGGCAAATATGCTTGCCATATTTTTATATATATATATTGCATATATATTATGTATATATATGTATCTACATATATGTATATATACATATATACCTAGCTAAAACCAAAGTCCTAATAAGTAGGAAGGTAGGCAAAACACAAACCCCTTCAGGTAGATGGCCCTGCTCGATCTGTAGAAAAGGCGTAGGTAGAAATTCCATAAGTTGTACTCAGTGTAAGCTATGGACACATAAGAGGTGCAACAATATCAAAGGAAGGCTAACTGGGAAGATAGTTTTTGTATGTGGCAAATGCTCAGGAACAATAAACACTGAAAATGTACAGAAAACAACCTTTGCCACATTCCAGGGAGAAAAACTAGAAGTAGTTGATAGCTACTGCTATCTACGTGACCAAGTTAGTAGTGGGGAAGGGTGCGCTGAAAGTGTAGCTGCTAGAATAAGAATAGCCTGGGCAAAGTTCAGAGAGCTCTTACCTCTGCTGGTGACAAAGCAACTCTCACTCAGAGTAAAAGGCAGACTGTATGGCGCATGTGTACGAACCGCCATGCTGCATGGCAGTGAAACACGAGCCATGACTGCTGAGGGCATGTGTAAGCTCGCAAGAAATGAATCCAGTATGCTCCGATGGATGTGTAATGTCAGTGTCCATACTCGACAGAGTGTAAGTACCTTGAGAGAAAAGTTGAACCTAAGAAGCATCAGTTGTGGTGTGCAAGAGAGATGATTGCGCTGGTATGGTCATGTGGTGAGAATGGATGAGGATTGCTGTGTGAAAAAGTACCACAGCCTAACGGTTGAGGGTGCCTGTGGAAGAGGTAGGCCCAGGAAAACCTGGGATGAGGTGGTTAAGCATGACCTTCAAACATTAGGCCTCAGCGAGGCAATGACTAGTGACCAGGACCTTTGGAAACATGCAGTATATGAGAAGACCCGGCAAACCAAGCGAGAGCATACTCTGTGGCCTCTGCCAGAAGTGTAACCAGCTCACTTATTCATATCTTCATTGGACACTAAACTCTGCTTGTGAAGACGTGTTGAAGCAAGTGAAATCAAAATCGTAATTGAACCATATTTGATGACCAGCACCTGTGCCAGTGGAGCACTAAGAGAACCGTCCAAGCGTGATCATTGCCAAAGGAGTTGTCTGGCTTCCGTGCTAGGGGCATGTAAATTAGCAGCATTTCAGCATAATCGTTACCAGCGTCGCCTTACTGGCACTTGTGCTGGTGGTATGTAAGAAAATCATTCTAGCGAGGTCGTTGCCAGTGCCACTGTACTGGCTCCTGTGCAGGTGGCACGTAAAAAACACCATTTTGAGCATGGCCATTGCCAGTACCGTTTGTCTAGCCCTCGTGCCGGTGGCACATATAAGCACCCAATACACTCTTGGAGTGGTTGGCATTAGGAAGGGCATCCAGCTGTAGAAACTCTGCCAGATGAGATTGGAGCCTGGAGCAGCTATCAGGTTCACCAGTCCTCAATCAAATCGTCCAACCCATGCTAGCATGGAAAGC
>NW_026347089.1:0-346 GCF_001194135.2 Octopus bimaculoides | reverse complement strand
TATATATATATATATACAGGATGGGTCTATATCACGATAAGAAAAGTTTTATCGCTTAGAATCGAAGAGTTGCATGCTCAAAGTCATTGCAATAAATCACCTGGTCATGTGATGCATTTTATATAATTATTTTGTTTTAGCTTGAGATTTTTTGTAAACACATTTGTGTGTTTAGGGTTAGGGTTATGCTTATGCCTGTGTACGTCAATATGTGTGCACTTGTGTATATGAATCTCTCCATATATGTCTGTGAATATGTGATTGGGTGTGTAGCTTCATTTGAGTTCATGATTTACTGTTAATGCGAATTTCGAGAATTTTATGAATAAAACATTTCACTGGAAAG
>NW_026347088.1:0-593 GCF_001194135.2 Octopus bimaculoides | reverse complement strand
TTAATAATTAATAATTTTTACCAAACACTTCGGTATGTAAACACCATTATTGGTAAAGAACTTATTCAAAAGTTCTTATAAATTTATAAACATAATTGAGGGATCAGCAACAGTTGCTTCACCACATACTGAAGTTCAGAAATATATTAATAATATATAATATATATATATTAATAATATATAATATATATATATTAATATATATATCTTCAATCTCTGTATATTCTATATTTAATAATTAGCTATTTTCTTTTATTATTATTATTATTATTATCATTTCTTTATTACTCAAATTAGGAAGAGCTCCTTTTCACTTCTGATTACCCCCTATTTAATTAATTCAGGTAACTTTGAAGTCAACATCCAACAAATCTAAAACTAAGGTTTATCATTTGTTACAACAAGAGGGGTGGCAGTCATTTTGAAGTCTCGGCCTGCTAACCTTTACCAAACTGTGGTTCCTCTTGGCTCTATGTAGTCTCTGAACAACTTACGAGATGCATACACACACACACACACACACATATCCAGAAACCAGCCTTATGCACCAATGATTTGAGAAGAACTTTTGATCCTTTGATTATATATATATA
>NW_026347087.1:30165-30785 GCF_001194135.2 Octopus bimaculoides | reverse complement strand
TGAGAGATGAGAGTCGATGATGGTCTGGAGCGTGGGTGTATTCGTGCATGCGTGGAATGATGGATGAATGTGCGAATGGGTCGATGGAAAAATGTTTGTGAGAGGGGTGCATGGATGGATGGATGGAAGAATTAATGTGTTGATAGAGGGGTGTAGGGATGGAACTAATGGGTTGTTGAGTAGACTATGTACAGGCTGTCTGATGCCTAGCTTGTTTTGTCGTCCCCCAAAAGACCGTAAATAAATTTATACCTTATACTCAACAACACTTCACAGCAATCTATTTAAATATTAAATTTTATTAAATTTTATTAACCATCACTATAACTATACTTTTCAATATTGAGTTGTACTATACTTCGTTACACAGTAAACTGCTGTACTTCTGATATGTACTAAAATGTGGTGTGTTTCATAGTAACGTTGATTGATATGAATAATTTGTGAAGACGCATTTGTTTTAGTTCATATAAGAAATTTGTATATATATATATATATATATATATATATATAAACATAATTAAGGGATCAGCAACAGTTGCTTCACCACATACCGAAGTTCAGAAATAGCAGCTAAAATGCTGAGACTCCAACAGATAGCATTACTTGTAACTCACAAA
>NW_026347087.1:28504-29858 GCF_001194135.2 Octopus bimaculoides | reverse complement strand
TATATATATATATATGCAGGTGCCAAAATCAATGCACCTGTCCACAAGACGATAGTATATAAGGCAGCCCTCATCACCAAGCACAGAGTTATAGAAGAATCCATACACACTATGTTTATCTTTGGGATAAACTGTGTGTTTAAATATTGTTTTATACACGATATTCACAGCCGATGACTTCATAGTCTTCAACATATAGATATTTCTATGTTTCCTATTAACAGAGAAAATTTCAAGCTTCAAGATTTTTAGAACTAAAGAAATGGCTTGACCGGCATAACTTAGATTATAAGAATATAGGTCTTTTATTTTTTTACCCGGTGCATATAACACACGTCATTGTTTCTTAGAAAACCCCTGTATGTTGCAACAACTCGCTATATACATTCAGGACACACAACTTTCATACAGCTGCTATCGGCTGAGCTCCCTATTTTAAGTCATTGTATAATTTATAATTACAATGTTTCATAAAACTATTGGAATTTCGGATATTTTCGTTTGCTGTCACACATCTGGAAAGTTTAAAATTAAGTGAAAATTTTCAAATTGGATATTTTGATATAATTTTTCACGCTGAATCCAAATTCGGAATGCATTTATTTCCAGAAGATATTAGTAAAAAGTTACAGAGGTTCAAAGTTTGATGATTTTTAGTCCAATCAGAAAATGGGAATTGGAAGACGCGCATTTTGTACGAGCCACAAAATAACCGACAGAAATAACAACAGGGACAAAATGATATCACTCTCCAAAACTTATGGTTGCGCTGGGGAAAGTGCCACAGTCGCGTTAAGTACCGGGTTTACATTAGAATGAAAACAGTGCTGACTACAAATTGGTTTGTAAATATGGAAACAGACTCCAATGCATGGTTTATGATCACGTACGTAGTGGTGACTTTCGATTGAATTTACTAAAAATTTTCAAACTTTAAAAGTTACTAAATTTTTGTTTATTAGTATATGGTTTAAATTAGCATTCATCCAAATACAGCACCTCCACCTGCACTTCGCAATTTCTAAGCCCAAGAAACTAATAGAAACAATATTTCGGCATTGCAAAGGAAAATCCAATGTTATTGAGGATTCCTGGCTGAATCTCTACTTAGAATAACCATAAATGTATGATGAGACGGGTGTTTGATGACAGAGAGCCCTAGAATAATGCAAATCTAAGTCCCAAAGTGTCCACATGTGTGAGTGTGAGTGTGTGTGTGTGTGTGTGTGTATGCATTGTGTGTGTGTCTGTGTGTCTGTGTGTGCACGGGAGCGCGCATAGGCGAATGTGGGTCGATTGTTAAAGTGATTGAAGGATATATATATACATATATATATATACATATATATACATA
>NW_026347087.1:26844-27523 GCF_001194135.2 Octopus bimaculoides | reverse complement strand
ATATATATATATATATATACAGCTAAACGGAAGGGAGAAATTAATGAAAAAAAAAAGTATACGCAAAAAAAATAACGTAGGGATGAAAGCAGAAAAGAAACAAACAAATAAAGGAGTAAGGAATAACGGAATGAACGAATGCAACTCAGTAAGAAAGCAGAGATTGATACAACGATAACGAGAGAAAGGGAGGGTATGAGACACGGAGAGAGGGAGAAAGAGGAGAAAGAGAGAGAGTGGGCTAGGGAGAAAGCCAAGGTGAGGGATGGGGACGGTTAGAGAGCAATATGTTTGGGTGTAAGGGAGATTTTGAAGAGAGAGCGCGGAAGAGCTCGAGAGAGACGAAACAATATGTCGGCTAATAAGAGGAGATATGATTAACGCTTCAGTTGATGGTTGTAATTTATCATTTTTCTTTCCGGTCGAGTGAGCATGTATGATGTATGCGAAGGAAAGTGATGTATTATGGTACGTAGATAAATACATACACACATGTAATATGCTTGCATATAAGTGCGTGTATGTGTGTATATTATATGCATGTATATATGCGCATGTGTGTGTGTGTGTGTGTGTGCGTCTGCCTGTGTCTGTGTACGTGTGTACGTGTGTATGTGTTTATGTATGTATATGTATGTATCTATGTGTATATATATATTTATATATATTTATATATATA
>NW_026347087.1:21567-22000 GCF_001194135.2 Octopus bimaculoides | reverse complement strand
TATATATATATATACACACATACATATATATATATATACGTGCAAATATATATATATATATATATACATACTATATATATATATATTTACAGATATAGACACACATACATACGTACATATATACATGCATACGCGTATATTGATCTCTATATCAACATATATCAAACACACACGCACACGCCATATTTTTCACAGACGCACACAAGTTCACACATATCCATTATATCTATTTGCTAACGTCGTCGGTGCACCCCTCTTCTTCCTCCCCCACTCCTCATCGCAATCATCATCTCCGTCATCATCATCATCATCATCAACTCTAGGAACATTATATTACTCTTTCTTTCACCTTCATAACTAGATTTCTCTCTCTCTCTCTCTCTCTCTCTCTCTCTCTCTCTCTCTCTCTCTCTCTCTCTCTCTCTCTCTCTCT
>NW_026347087.1:18884-21411 GCF_001194135.2 Octopus bimaculoides | reverse complement strand
TCTCTCTCTCTCTCTCTCTCTCTCTCTCTCTCTCTCTCTCTCTCTCTCTCTCTCTCTATCTATCTCTATTTCTCTCTCTCTCTATATATATATATATACATATATATATATATATATCTCTATTTCTCTCTCACTCTCTCTCTCTCACAATATGCGTGTCTATATACATACGTGTGTAAATGTATATATATATGTATATATACTCTTTACTCTTTTACTTGTTTCAGTCATTTGACTGCGGCTATGCTGGAGCACCGCCTTTAGTCGAGCAAATCAACCCTAGGACTAATTCTTTGTAAGCCTAGTACTTATTCTATCGGTCTCTTTTTGCCGAACCGCCAAGTTACGGGGACGTAAACATACCAGCATCGGTTGTCAAGCGATGGTGGGGGACAAACACAGACACACAAACACAAACACATATATATACATATATACGACGGTCTTCTTTCAGTTTCCTTCTACCATATCCACTCACAAGGCTTTGGTCGGCTCGAAGCTATAGTAAGGGACACTCGTCCAAGGTGCCACGCAGTGGGACTGAACCCGGAACCATGTGGTTGGTAAGCAAGCTACTTACCACACAACCACTCCTGCGCCTATATATATATGTTCATAACACATTGATCTCTCTACCAAACTATATTTAAAGAAGACTTCAGCGACAAAACTGCAGACATGTTTTTTGACCCCAGACAGAAGATAAACTGGTTTTACTTTAAATTTTTATAAATTTTTACTGATATTTGATAAGATGAGATTCATCATCGAAACCGGCAGTAATTTTTTTTTTATATATAATTTTCAAATCATTTTATTAAATTCCTTCTTAAATTGAAATATTAAATTGAATGTCTTAGATTTGCTTCTTTGCTATTTCCGCCTCCATCTTTTATATATGAAAATTCGATTTGTATAGATCTCTAATCTTTTTTCAACTACATATTTATTTATTTATTTATTTATTTATGTGTTTCAGCCAAGTGGCTGCGGTCATGCTGGTGCACCACCGTGAGTATGTATGTATCTTTTATTCTCTTAGTTGTTTTAGTCATTTGACTGCGGCCATGCTAGAGCACAGCCTTTACTCGAGCAAATCGACCTCAGAGCTTATTGTTTGTAAGCCTATTACTTATTCTATCGGTACCTCTTTGCCGAACCGCTAAGTGACGGGGACGTAAACACACCAGCATCGGTTGTCAAGCGATGTTGGGGGGGGACAAACACAGACACACAAAAATACACAAACACATACAAGTATATATATATATATATACATATACGACGGGCTTCTTCCAGTTTCCTATTTCTTTACTGCCCACAAGGGGCTACACACAGAGGGGACAAACAAGGACAGACAAACGGATTAAGTCGATTATATCGACCCCAGTGCGTAACTGGCATTTATTTAATCGACCTCGAAAGAATGAAAGGCAAAGTTGACCTCGGCGGAATTTGAACTCACAACGTAAAGACAGACGAAATACCGCTAAGCATTTCGCCCGGCGTGCTAACGTTTCTGCCATCTCGCCGCTTCTTCCAGTTTCCGTCTACCAAATCCACTCACAAGGCTTTGGTCGGCCCGAAGCTATAGTAGAAGACACTTGCCCAAGGTGCCACGCGGCGGGACTTGAACCCGGAACCATGTGGTTGGTAAGCAAATTACTTACCACACAGCCACTCCTGCGCCTATATGTATATACAAATACACACACACACATATATATATATATATATATACATACACACACACACACACACATACAAATACGCACACACAAATGCACACACAAAAGCATAAACACACACGTACATTAATGTATATCTCGAAATATAACCACCCATTTGTCCCTTCTTTCATCCACCAATCCCGCCATGCATCATACCCCTCCTACCAATATGTGTCTATCCATTTAAGCATCCTCGCCACCGACCATCCAGCCAGCCAGCCAGCCAACCAACCACTATCTTAAATGTATTATAGGAGCGACGTTAGAATTAAGGTCAACAGTCGTTGAAGAAGCCCCTTGCTAAATCACGTGTTTGGGGGACAGAGAGAGACGACCCTACTCTTGTAGTAAATAGGGTTCAAGGGGACATATATATCGGTGGGTTACATTTAGCAGCGTTGATTGTTATTGTAGTGCTGTTTACCCCATAGTGGTGGTAGCGGTGGTGTTGGTCGTGGCGGCGATAGCTGTGGTGGTGGTGGTGGTGGTGGCGGCGGTGGTGGTGGCGCCGTAGCCGGTGGCGCCGCCGCTGCCGCCACCACCACCACCAACAACAACAACAACAACAACACCAACACCACAGCTACCACCACGGTGGCGTGATGGTGGCAATGGCGTGGTGGTGGCTGCTAGTAGTAGTAGTAGTAGTAGTAGTAGTAGTAGTAGTATCGTTGTATCTTTTGCCTTTTACTTATTTCAGATATTAGACTGCGGCCAAGCTGGGGCACCACCTTCAATTAATCGATCCTAGTACTGCTTTTTATAAGTCTGGTACTTATTCTATTGGTTTCTTTTGC
>NW_026347087.1:11880-12870 GCF_001194135.2 Octopus bimaculoides | reverse complement strand
GAGACAGACAGACAGACGGACAGACAGACAGACAGACAGACAGACAGACAAATTGATAGATAGATAGATAGATAGATAGATAGATAGATAGATAGATAGATAGATGCATACATACATACATACATACATACATACATACATACATACATACAAACATACACACATGTGTTGTTTACTTTTGGTGAAAAATACATGGCTAATACTAATTACATGGCTAAGACTAATTACAGAATTCTCAGTTGAGTACGTATTTGTCTGAGTATGAAGAGTGTATGGCCCCAGGAAATTAATTCCACATAAATCGCCTTAAGTGCGTCTTTCCAGTAAGCAAATTTCGTTTGATTGACTATCGAATTCTCCATTTTTCGCCATAGTCATTGTTCCGCCAAGTGTTGTATTGAACAAACCCATGGGATTTCTGATCACAGATAGATGCATGTCTTTTTACATAGCTTCGTAAAGGTGCGTTACTCAGTGGTTAGAGCGTCGGGATGACAATCATGAGCTAGTGAGTTCGATTCCTGGACTAGGCTGTGTGTTGTGTTCTTGATCAAGACACTTTATTTCATTATTTACATTATTTACAATTGACGGATACTTGTCCTCATCTTGTTTGTTGGTAACACGACATTTCGGCTGATATACCCTCCAGTCTTCATCATGTGTCTTAGGGAAATTTCGGACCTGGATTCTCATTCTTAAGGTATTTTTCGATGTTGTTGCTGTTGTTGTTGTTGTTGTTGTTGTTGTTGTTATTATTATTATTATTATTATTATTATTATTATTATTATTATTATTATTATTATTATTATTATTATTATTCCGAACTCGGAATCTTGGAGTTAGTAGCCCGCGCTCTTAACCACTACCCCATATGCCCGTGAATAATAATAATAATAATAATAATAATAATAATAATAATAATAATAATAATAATAATAATAATAATAATAATAATAATAATAATAATAATAATAATAATAATAATA
>NW_026347087.1:10502-11553 GCF_001194135.2 Octopus bimaculoides | reverse complement strand
GATCAAAAGGGATCGTAGGAAGGGAATGATAGATAGATAGATAAATAGATAGATAGATAGATAGATAGATAGATAGGCCGATCAATAGGGATCGTGTATCACACAGTAATGTTCTCGTGTAAAAAGAGGGGAGGACAGTTTAGGTTTAGCCGTGGAAGGAAAAGCCTACGGAAAAGACCACGGTAACCTTGGTCAATATTCTCATTGAAGAAACTATAACAGTAAGTGACTATAGATAGATAGATAGATAGATAGATAGATACCTACATACATACATACATACATACATACATACATACATAATTTAAGCGTTTTTGCTTCTGGGTTTCTGGGGGTTAAATAACAGAAAGCATTTACTGATACAGGACCTGTTGGCAGTCACCAAATTCATTATATAGAGAAATTGAACATATGAAACATTAAGTTTTGCTTGTGGATTGTTCAAAGGGTCTTAGTTCAGTAAACTACGAGACCGGCAAAATCTGAAGCCGTTGTCAACCATTTTGTATTTCTCTCTCTCTCTCTCTCACTCCCTCTCTTTCTCTCTCTATATATATTGCACTCTCTCTCTCTCTCTCTCTCTTAATATATATATATATATATATACACACAGACAAACATACACATATATATATATACACACACATACTCACAAATATACATATAGACAAGGATATATTTGTATAAATATTTTCTACGTGTGTCTGTGTGTCTTTGTGTACGTATTATATTTCACTTTCTTAATGGCGATCTGTGATAGCGAAATCTATATATCCATTTACTAAAATGTCTGCTTTATATCGATGTTATTGTTGTCGCTTAAGAACGCAGCTTTAAAAGTGTCTCGGGAGATATAATGAATTACGTATCCTCATGCATAGCTGTATGTTTATGTATGTATACATATATGTGTGTGTGTGTGTGTGTGTGTGTGTGTGTGTGAATGTGGGTGTGTTCACTGTGCGCGTGCGTGTGTAAATATACATACATATAAATATGTATATATACATATATATATGTATATACATACATATATATGTATGCATGCATG
>NW_026347087.1:9194-10029 GCF_001194135.2 Octopus bimaculoides | reverse complement strand
ATAATAATAATAATAATAATAATAATAATAATAATAATAATAATAATAATAATAACAACAATAATAATAATAATAAGTTGCTGCATACATATATATATATATATATATATATGCCAGCGAATGTATATGAGTGTTGTCTGTATGTCCCTGCATGTGTGGTAAGATGTACGTGCAATTGTAAATGCGTCATAGTATACAAAACGTGAATCTTGGTGTGTTTCGACGGTTAATCGAGGTGTGCTTATGTGTACTTAACATTCTACACATACACACATGTATTTATACATAAAGACACGCTATATATATTTATACATATACACAAATATATGCACGTCTGTGTATACATGTATAAGAATGCATGTGTGTGTGTATGTGTATACGTATGTACACATGTACACATATTTATATGTATACACATACATATATGCTGACATACATGCATTTACACATACGTACATACATACATACATACATACATACATACATATGTGTGTATGCCATTGTGTATATCGGGAGGTATATAGAATAGATATAAGTCTTTATAAATGTATAGGTATGCGTGACTATAAAACGCGTGTATATGTTTAAGGTTGTTACTTATGTGCAATTTATTACGTGTATATATGTATATATGTATAACTTAGTATATTTATATGTGATATATATAGTCACATAGATATATATGTTCATTTGTATGTATTCCTTTACACATATGTGTGTGTTTGTAAGTATACACACATATATGTATTTATGTATGTATATAAATAAATATATGTATTACGTATTTCTTCTATCCCTCTCCCTATACATATATATATATATATATATATATATA
>NW_026347087.1:6446-8333 GCF_001194135.2 Octopus bimaculoides | reverse complement strand
ATATATATACCAATTATACCATTGAATGAATAAGAAAAATAACACTAGTTACGTAATTACGTACTTTAGCTTACAGCTGTTTCAACTATAGAATGCAGTGCAACCAGATTGAGTTTTTCTTTTGTGTGAAATCGAATAGTTTACTGGAAGCCGTTTAAATGACGTAGCAATAACCTTACGCTTTACTGTAAGGTGCATGTACATTGAATTCTAGCAAATGGTTATTAATATCACTATTCCTATGCGAAATCATAACATACATACATACTCGTGTGTGTGTCTGTGTGTTTATGTATATGCCTGGCGGGATAGATGAATTTCTTTGCATTATCATTTTATCTATCTATCGATGTATTCAATTATTTCTGTCATTCTATATCTAAATTTAAATCTGTTTGTATCTGTCTGTCTGTCTATCTATCTATCTATCTATCTATCTATCTATTTATCTATCTATCTATCATTCCCTTCCTACGATCCCTTTTGATCGACACCACCAATTTTTTTTTTTTTTTTTTTTTTTTTTTTTTCCTTCCTTACCCCTCCCAAAAAGAAAAGCTCTACATTGTATTTGTCCCATCTTCGTTGAGCCCTGTGTGGCTAATAAAAGAAATGTATCTATCTATCTATCTATCTATCTATCTCTGTGTAACTAGCTGTACCTCACTGTGTATCTATCTATCTATCTATCTGTCTATCTATCTATCTATCTGTCTATCTATCTATCCATATATCTATATATTGCGACCTTTGTTTCCTCAGCGTTAACATTTCTCTTCCAACTCGTTGGAACAAAATAAAGTATGTTGGACGCGGGATAAGAAGTGCTCCAGTGGAGGCACAATTCACTGACGAAAGTACAGCAAAAGAACAGTCTACACTTACACTGAAATATGAAGAAATAACTCTCCTGCCAGCTTATATAGACAGGAGAACGGTGAAAATTATTGGGCTGTTAGAGCGCGGGCTACTAACTTCAAGATTCCAAGTTCGACTCAAAGCAGCGACCTGAATAATAATAATAATAATAATAATAATAATAATAATAATAATAATAATAATAATAATAATAATAATAATAATAATAATAATAATAATAATAATAATAATAATAATAATAATAATAATAATAATAATAATAATAACAACAACAACAACATCGAAAAATACCTTAGGAATGAGAACCCAGGTTCGAAATTTCCCCAAGACACCTGATGACGGCTGGAGGGTATATCAGCTGAAACGTTGTGCTAACAACAAGCAAGATGAAGACAAATATTCGTCAAATGTAAATAATATAAATATTGTGTGTCTGTGTTTGTCCCCCCTCCCATCATCGCTTGACAACCGATGTTGGTGTGGTTATGTCCCCGTAGCCTAGCGGTTCGGCGAAAGACAGGATAAATACCAGACTTACAAAGAATAAGTCTTGAAGTCGATTTGTTCGACTGAAGGCGGTGCTCCAGCATCGCCGCGATCAAATGACTGAAACAAATAAAAGAATAACAGAATATATGTACGTGTGTATATATATATATATATATATATGTTTGTATTTACACATATATTTATATACATGTATATTTATATATATACGCACACAAACATCAGGACGCCTACATACATATATACAAACATGCACGTACACACACACACATACATACATACATACATACATACATACATACATACATATATACATGCATGCAAGCCTGTCCATGCACGCATATATGCGTACACACGCCCAGTCGAAAAAGCCACTCCATATATGGCATACTCTATATTTTGAAATAAACATTACTAAGAGAGCATGTACCACTAAACATTCCAGCGCCACACGCACACACACACACACACACACACACACACACACACACACACACACAC
>NW_026347087.1:5809-6143 GCF_001194135.2 Octopus bimaculoides | reverse complement strand
TATATATATATATATATATATGTATACATATATATATTATATATATGTATGAGTGTATATGTGTATATATGTATATATATATATATGTGTATATATGTATAAATATGTGTATGTCTATATATATATATATGTATATATATGTATGTATACATATATATATATGTATATGTATGTGTGTATGTATGTGTGTGTACATATGCGTATACAAATATAAATCCATCGCACTCAAACACTCATAAACACTGGACACAATCTACTACACACTTATACACACACAAGCACACACACACACACACACACACACTCACACACACACACACACACACACACACAC
>NW_026347087.1:1567-5190 GCF_001194135.2 Octopus bimaculoides | reverse complement strand
GTGTGTGTGTGTGTGTGTGAGTGTGTGTGTGTGTGTGTGTGTCTATATATATAATATATATATGAATAAAAGAAAAATAGACGAATACATATATGAATATATAAATACATACAAGTCTAGTGGCCTGCTATAGAACGGATGACAGCTGAAGATAGCCATAGCCCCTGCTACCTCCCAGAGACGCAGCACACTCGCGCGCGCATGCATACACTCTTAAACACACGCTCTGTTTATGACGCCCGCCTAATCGCCGCTGTCAACGATGTTGTTGTTCTTGAAGGTTCGGCGTTGGTGGATGAAGACTTTTTGGGAGCGAAGCGTCGACATCGTGATTGTTGTTTTCAACAACCATAGCAACGTCAACAACAACTTGATGACGATGACGATGACGATGACGATGACGGTGATGATGATGATGACGATGATGATGATGATGATGATGATGGTGATGGTGACGATAACGACGACTAAGGTGACGATGATAATGACGTTAACCGCGAACATGATGAGCAAGCGGACGGTGTTGATGATGAATTGATGATGATGATGATGATGATGAAGATGATGATGATGATGACGATGACGATGATGATGGTCATCATCGTATTCATCATCACCATCTCCATCACCATCCTCCTCCGTGATACAACAAAAAAGATTTCTACACACAAAGTTCAAATCAAGAACCTTGCAAACCAAACACAAAAACGAAACGTTTGTTTTAAACACATGTAATATATTTCTGCACATCTATTAGAGCTAGTAGGCTACCTTCATGAGGATTAAGAGAGGTGCCACTCTTTAAATCTCTGTTAATCAACACAAGACACCTATCACCGAAGAGGTCGTTAATAAGTGATTACGTTATCCTTAGTCTAGCATTTTCTTCTCTGATTGAAGAAATTTCATTTACTTACAATCAACTCTCTCAAAACACGATTTTATAACCCTTCCTTGCGTTATATATTGTTCGACTCGATCTTACATCTTTTTTTACCTTTTCTTTCGTTTTCCCTTTCATTAACTTCACTATCTTATATCTCTTTACATATAATCAAAAACTTTCTGCCATAACTACTTCATACTATCCACCTCTTACCTTGTAATCTACTTCTTATTCCCCCACCAACACTTATATCTGATATTCTTCATTCTTCTACCTATCTGACATAATTCTCATTTCGCGTTCTCTCTTTCTAACTCTTACAACGTTTACAATAACATCTTTCCTTTTCATATCACTCATTCTTTATCTACTTTCTCGATGTCACTATATTTTTATGAACATTTTTTTCTTCCTTTGCATCTATCACGTACCTTTCTGAAGAAGATGTATTCTATATTCGTGCATGAAGGTATTTATGTATGATATCATGATTCACGTGTTTTAACAACATGTCTCCTTATGTGCTTTTGTGTAATATTGCCTTATAAAGTTTACATCAAAATACAAATGCGTTGTATTATCCACTATTCACAGGATACATCGAAACAGCTGCAAAGACTTGTTATATTATTGTGTAACAACTTTTCAAATATGTTCCATACACCTACGAGTATTTATTCATCTCACTTTATATATGTGTATGTGTGTATATATGTATATATATACACACATACACAGCTATATATGTATGTGTGTGTATACATATATATGTATATATATATATATATATATATATATATATATATATATACACACATATATATGTATCTGTATACATATATATGTGTGTGTGTATGTGTGTGTGGAAAGAGTGAGAGAGTGAGACACGTACATATACACATACAAACACACAAACATGTGTATGTGTGCTTTTGTGTGTGTGTGTATGTATATGTATGTGTGTGTGCAAGTGTGTGCAAGTGTGTGTGTGTGTGTGTGTTACGGATTAAACAGCACGTCTTGTTTATTCATTTAAATATTCATTTAAATAAATAGATATTGTTTATTCATTTGAATAAAATGGATATTATAAATAATTCTTTTTGCTCTATGTTGTGATATGTTTTATGCATTGAGAAGCACACCGAGACTAACGTTCATAATTTCACTCCCATTAAAGAAAAATACTGGTTTCAAAATTAAGCACAAGGCCAGCAAGTTCAGGAAGGGAGTTAAGTCGAGTACACCAACCCCAGTACTCAACTGGTACTTATTTTATCGACCTCGAAAGGGATGAAAGACAAACTCGACCTCGGCGGAGTTTGAACTCAGAATGTAAAAACGGGCGAAATACCGCTAAGCATTTTGTCCTGCGTGCTAACGTTTCTATCCTTTAAGGAAGAATATGCTAGATATTTTGCATATATCTGTCTGCGTAGTGGAGGCACAATGGCCCAGTGGTTAGGGCAGCGGACTCGCGGTCATAGGATCGCGGTTTCGATTCCCAGACCGGGCGTTGTGCATGCATGCATGTATGTGCGTATGTATGTATGTATGTATGTGTGTGTGTGTATGTATGTATGTATGTATGTATGTATGTGTGTGTGTGTGTGTGTACACATATATACATACACTGTGGAGGCAGACAGAAATAACCAAAGAAAAATGGGTAGATAGAATAATGGAGCTTTTGAAATTAATGTAGGAATAAAAAGTTGGTTGCTAGATTTAAGAAACTGCACAAATGTTGATAATACGTAGAGGAGAGTAGCAGGAGGAAATGGATAGATGGGCAGAGGGACAGGCTGACAGAGAGAGCGACAGAGATGATATTCAAAACACATTACTGAGAAGCCGTACAAAGTCGGAAATTTTCACTAATGCACGTAATGTAGTAGTAGTAATAATAATAATAATAATAATAATAATAATAATAATAATAATAATAATAACAACCACAACGACAAAATCAACAACAATAATGATAATATCAACAAGATTATTACTACTATTACTACTAATAATAATAATAATAATATGTTTGGTAACAGGACTCTGTACCATGCTACACAAGCAGGAGAACCCATTCGTGGCTGTCAGACCGCATCACCTCTAACATCTGACCACCTAACACCCCAGAGAGACCAACAAAACTCCTTGTAACACCAAAGATGAACTGAAGGCAGCGATTATGGCAGCATTCACCAACTTAGACAAGGAGACCGTCCAGAAGAGCTGAAGGAGATTCCGAAGTCGTCTGGAGGCCGTGGTTGAATCCAATGGCGATTTTATTGAATAAATTTACTCTTTAGTATTTCAAGATATTTTTATGTAATTTTGGTAAATATATCTTTTAAAATGAGCTGTCAGTGTTGTTTTTATATTTGCATAATTTAGACGACAGTTTATTCTCCACACCACGCATATATATAATTCTCACTTCACCATTTTCAAAATTAGTCGATATATCTATATCTATCTATCTATGTGGGTGTGTGAAAGAGAGTGAGATGAACTCTGCGCATATATGTTGATAGTAGATAGACAGACAGACAGACAGAAAACAGATATAGATGTATTGATGTATGTATGTATATATATATATATATATATATATATATACACGTATATATGTAAAAACAAACACATAAGTTTGTGAAGTTCAAAGAGCTTCTTAAATAACATACGTAAACAAACTAATGACAAGATTACAATATTTTGTGTGTATGTGTGTGTG
>NW_026347087.1:556-1052 GCF_001194135.2 Octopus bimaculoides | reverse complement strand
TATATATATATATATGTATACATACGTACGTGAGCATGTATGCATGTATATATGAACGTAGGACGAGAGAGAATATTGGAAAATATTTCTAGCTAAGAGAACCTCTTAACATTCTATAAACATTTAAAGCATAATTGTTATGAAGGCAATGTCAGTTTATTTTGCTGCTTCTACCGAAACACATCGCCTAAAAACGCACACTCGTACACCTACCAGGTCAAACATACGCATACTCACGCGCGCGCACATACACGCCAGTCTATGTACGTATGCATTTGTGTGTGTCCACATATACACGTGTGTGTGTGTGTGTATACACATACACTCACACATATGTTCACATATGTTCACATATATAAACATATATACAAGTACGTACGTTTTAAAATGCATTAAAATTCCAGTGCCATACAGATAAGTATCTGTATGTGTATGTTTATATGTATGCATGTATGTATATATATATATAGACATGTATATATATATATATATATAT
>NW_026347086.1:0-303 GCF_001194135.2 Octopus bimaculoides | reverse complement strand
TGGGCTTGTGTTACCGTTATTGGAGTTGTTGAATTCGGTCATGTTGCTGGTGATGGTGGTATCTTCATTGGTTTTAGTTGTGATAGTGACGGTGATAGGGCGATGGTAGTGATGTTGCTGCTGGTTTTCATGATGGCAATGATAGCGATGGTGGAGATGGTGATGTTAGTGGTGTTCATACCCATAGCGATGATAGTGATGGTTTTGGTGGTAGTAGTGATAGTAGTGACAATAGCGATGTTGGTGGTATTGGCTGCGACGGCGGTGATGGTGGTGGTGGTGATGGTCGTGTTGGTGGTTGTG
>NW_026347085.1:0-240 GCF_001194135.2 Octopus bimaculoides | reverse complement strand
ATAATAATTTTCCCAGAGGATGTAGCAACCGTTACCAATATAGCATAAGACTTATCCAGTCACTGGGTAAGTTTGGCACAGAAATGTTAACATAGAGTGGTGAATAAATCGATATATCGAATTTGAAGTCTCTGTCTCTTTTGAACATGAAAATTTAAAAGTTTAAAAACCTTATAATATATATATATATAGGATTCTACCTCAAATAGTTCCTAATTTGTCCTTAAAGTTATGGATCAA
>NW_026347084.1:0-697 GCF_001194135.2 Octopus bimaculoides | reverse complement strand
ATCGTCGTGGCCGTCGTCATTGTTATTAACTTCCTCATCATCATCATCATCGTCGTCGTCATCATTATTAATTTCATCATCATCATCATTACCATCATCATCATCATCCTCATCGTCGTCGTCGTCGTTTTCGTCCTCGTCTTCATCATCGCAATTAGTCGCAACGACCTACGGACAATTTTTTTCCCCCAACATATTTTTAGCCGCAATCGTAGCAACGTCAATGAAGCGGAACTATTTCGCGGATGATTAAACACAGAAGAAAGACACTGAAAAGGATGAAAGGGAAGAATGAGAAATATGAAGAAAAAGGTAATAGGAAAAAAAAAAAAAGAATTAAAGAACCAAAAGAATTGGTAAGCGGACGAGGAAAGAAAATGGGAGAGACTTTGGGAGTGAGAGTAATGGTTAAAAGAAGGAAAGGGAAACGTAAAGAAGAAACTTGAATTCTTAGATAGAAACATTCTTAACTCATTATTTTGCTAGTACCCTCACACACACACACACTTGTATATATATACATTGAGGCATTTATAAACATATCCTTGCACACTGATAGCTATATATATATATATACATGGAAATAAGTGGGACGTGGTGGGGGGGATCTTTAAAAACATATTGTTTTCGATTCGATGACCAGAAGCATTGTAACTGTATAAATATATCTGCTTCTCTGTTATTTAGTCAGATTATG
>NW_026347083.1:1452-1776 GCF_001194135.2 Octopus bimaculoides | reverse complement strand
TAGATAGATAGATAGATAGATAGATAGATATGTATATACATATGTAAGTATATATATATGTGTGTAAAGAGAGAGAGAGAGAAAGAAAGAGAGACAGAGAGAGAAAGAGAGAGAGAGAGAGATTTACATATATGCTACATAAATGCATACTGATGTATGTTTATATACGTGTGTACATGTGTGTGTATGTATGTTTATACGTATTCATATATATAATCATAATATGTGCAATATTTCTACATCAAATTCTATGTATATATGTTTATATGTATATATATATATATATATATATATATATATATATATATATATATATATATATAT
>NW_026347083.1:0-368 GCF_001194135.2 Octopus bimaculoides | reverse complement strand
TATATATATGTATATATATATACATATATATATACATATATATACATACATACATACATACATACATGTATTATATGTATATATTCTTAAAAAGTTTTCATAATATGTCAGTATAAAAGGTCATCGAATCGTTGATGATTACGTCATTAGATATAATATTAATATAAGCTACAGATTATGCTTAGGTTATCGAAAATTTGAAGAAGTTAAGTAGTATTTTTAGAAACATATTAAGCATATTAATCATTAGATGTGATCTTATAAATGCGAAACAGCTGTAAATATCAGTAATTGCCAGTATGCAGTAAGAACCGCATTCTTTCTTATATATCTATCTATGCATCTATCTATTTATCTATCTATCTATC
>NW_026347082.1:1421-1837 GCF_001194135.2 Octopus bimaculoides | reverse complement strand
TAGAGAACATTTCCTTCATCAGCTGGCACCATTATAACACTGGCGTTTCGAAGAGTTCAGGCAGGACGCATCGTTGTAATGGCTCTTTCCAGTGATACAAATTAAATTTGTTCCATGGAGGAATATAGTGGCGGACAGAAAACAAGACAGGAAAACGAAACAGTGAAATAAACAAACAAAGAAGGCTATACGGTCAGACGTGAAAAAGTATGTGTATATGGAACGCTGTGAAGCACGAACTGGAATGAAACGAGACGAGGAATGTTCGTGTGTGTTTGACGGAGCCAAGATATATATATATAAGAAACTTTTTATCAATTTGCTTTTATAGATAATATGAGACACTAATTTCTGTCCGCTCGCATAGCTCAGTCGGTAGAGCATCAGACTTTTATAGGTCAACCTTAGAAGTGATC
>NW_026347082.1:1135-1411 GCF_001194135.2 Octopus bimaculoides | reverse complement strand
TATAGGTCAACCTTAGAAGTGATCTGAGGGTCGCGGGTTCGAGTCCCTCTGCGGGCGTAAACTATTTTTGCTTTATTGAATATTGTTTTTACTTCATTGAGCCGTTTATCTCTCCCGTGAGGATATAATTTTGTCTGAAGTTTTACGATGAATTCATTCACGTCTGTTTATTAGGTTTTTTTCATTGTGTGTATGTTGTTTATGTTTTCTCAAATTTGAGGCTATGTACATACGAGTCTACTAACGTACTTCAGAATATATATATATATATATATA
>NW_026347082.1:0-608 GCF_001194135.2 Octopus bimaculoides | reverse complement strand
ATTATGGCAGGTTCACAGGGTTACCCAGGGTGTCGCATTGATAAGGCGCTTACTTTACACACATTACTTCTAAATTTCCTCCGAAATTCATGGAAGAGAGGAAGAAAGGAAAACCCGAGACGTGGCCTCAATTCTAGCAAGAGACTGGACTTCGCTTAAGATGTACAGAGTATGAGATGGTGATATTCCATCCAGTGACGGATTAACTCTACCATTGATGTAAGATAAAACGGTATTTGACCTCACAGCGCAAACAATCAGAATGTACCAATGAGAATGTACCAATGAGAATGCTCTAATGTCCCATGGAGGTAGTCCTCTGATGCAAGATGTCACCCACTGTAAGTGAACCTGAAGAGTCAATCTCGAAAGTGCCATATTCCGGTACGAATAGGGACACCCTAGCTTGGCGCTGGAACAGGCCGAAGTGGAAGAGGTTGAATCTGTGCAGATGGGAGAGGAAATGTGGGGTAAGCCCCCTAATGCTCGGTGCACAAACGCGACCGCAATCAGTACTGGGAATAACATATCAATGAATGAAATGCTGCGTCACATATGGGATGTCCGGGGTTTGATTGGATCCTCTGATGACAAAGGGGAAAGAGAGG
>NW_026347081.1:0-482 GCF_001194135.2 Octopus bimaculoides | reverse complement strand
TACAACAATACGCAATGGTTCAAACGAAATACAGTACTCTCCTAGCGGTATGTTGTAAGACGGAAATAAAAGAATTTTTAAATTGCGCTGATAAAACAAAATACCAATCAAGTAGTCGATGGTCTCGACTATTCCTCCTCCCCTCACACATTTGGGCTCTGTACATGAACCAGAAAACATCCTTTCGGGATCAATGAAATAAGTACAATCATCTATCTTATTTACTTGTCCACACCTTGTTAACAAAGAAGGGATATGTTTTAACATATTCAATTGTCATATGTCATGTGACATATTCAATGGAGTAAAGCCTTTATGTTACCTTCTTGCACGACTGTCACGTGAGTTTAATACATGAACGTTGACCAATCAAATTTTAACAGATAGCGTTCTGCACCACATTCCCACTTTAAACACAAACTAGATTTTTATAACAACCTCCAGAATGATAAACATAATTCGCAACACAACTCCATACACCA
>NW_026347080.1:0-371 GCF_001194135.2 Octopus bimaculoides | reverse complement strand
CATTGACCGAGGACATTTGCAGTACGGTTCATGGCATCTGCATTCTTCTACGTTCACCCACGTCTCCGTGCAACTCAACACGTTTCTGACATAATTTGACTCGCACAGAGAGAATAGCCACTTTCTCCTCCTTCATAAGACTCCCAAGTCGATATTTTTTCACGAAACTCTCCATAAATTCGAGAAATGGTTTATCCATAATCTTATGCTTCTTCTTGGGAGTCTAAAAAACATTTCCATCTTTTTCTTTTCTTTCTGGTTCCAAAACACAATCTCCAATTTGCTCCTTTTCTTCATTTCTTTCCATAACTTTATCAAAACGGATGAAACGCTGATAAGCATTTTACCAGACATCCTCACAATTCTGCCAG
>NW_026347079.1:0-461 GCF_001194135.2 Octopus bimaculoides | reverse complement strand
TATATATATATTTGTATGTGTGAGTGTATGACTTCCTAATAATTATTTCGTACATTGGAAAAATATAAAGAAATAATTTATTTTAATAAGAGAAATATGTTCTCAAATGACAAACACTACAACCTAAATTACCTGCAAGAAAAAAAAACAATAAACATTTTAGAACAACAGTTACATATCCCTTGCTAGTTAGTTGATAGCCAATTCTATCATAATATTTACCATTTAATTATATTTCAACATTTTCTCAATAGTATATTTTCCAATTTAATATTTGGATAAGGACTCTGGTTATGTTTTTGAATGGATATATTATTATTATTATTATTATTATTATTATTATTATTATTATTATTATTATTATTATTATTATTATTATTATTATTATTATTGCTATTGTTTGTATTGGTTTTAGTTCTCTTTTTAGCTTTTTTATAATATTTTGTATTTATTATTCTTTA
>NW_026347078.1:0-267 GCF_001194135.2 Octopus bimaculoides | reverse complement strand
TAATGGTAAAGCACCATGCCCAGTAATCACAGAGATGTGAGTTCGAGTTTCATGGCTGGCCGCTAACAAATTTTTCTGGAATATAATGACGTTCTATGCTATTTAGCATTATTATTCTGCATTTGAAAATAAAATATTTCCATATGTGTATATTCAATACAGCTCAATGCTTCTAAAAAAATGCAATCTTTGTTTGATTGCATATACATCGTAATACAAATATATATGTATGTGTATGTGTGTGTGTGTGTGTGTGTATATATATAT
>NW_026347077.1:7345-7607 GCF_001194135.2 Octopus bimaculoides | reverse complement strand
CTCATTATGCCACATTTCCCTGAACCTGACACTTCTGCACCCCTCTCATTTTATCATGTAATAAGTCAGTCCATCATTGATTTTTAGTGAAATCTAATTCACCTACAATTGAACTGGATGTTAGTTTGACATGTATACAAAGTTTGAAGATTGGTTCCCTGGTTTGGGCATCAAGATAGCGATAGACAGACAGATAAAAAGACAGAAATCGCCATTTCTATATAAAATATATAACTCTCTGTATGTCTTTGACCCCCCCCCC
>NW_026347077.1:3723-7232 GCF_001194135.2 Octopus bimaculoides | reverse complement strand
AAGAAAAGTCCTGTGATCTATTGATTTCACTAAGACCCTTCAGAGCAGTGCCCTAGCATGGCCGCCTGATGATTGAAACAAGTGAAAAGGTAAAATGTAACGGACAAAATGAATTGACAAAAGCCAGAGTGCATGTTACAGACTAGAAATGGATAATATGAGGTCATATATTGTGAAGTAGATTTGGTTGTACCAGAGTGCTAGCAGCAATGTCTTAATTCCACATTCATAGTTATAGAATACTCATCATATCTGATTAACTAAGGAGTAAATAGCCAGAGTTGGTAAACACACCCTGTCACTGTGCATTACAAGTGTATCTTCTGATTTCAACTTAACTAGGGCTGGTCCCCACTCAGCTATCAAAAAGTTCTTTACTTCTATGTGTTGTTTTGCTCCATTTTGACTTCACTAATTATGGCTGCTGTTTGTTCTATTCACAGTGCATTGTCATGCTAGATTACCCAGTTTTTTTTTTCTGCCTCTCCTTTTTCTATTCATCATAGGATCCTTTTTTTTTTTTTTTAATTATGTACTGTAGATTTTTTTAGCTTTCTTATCTTCCTTCTCCAACTGTATGTACATAAACTATCTCAATTATGTTTCTGTAGTTTTCTCATGAACGATGATACTGACTTCTTGTAGAGTCAAAGCAGAAACTGATAGTTGAAAATGAACACCTTGACTGATTCCATAATCAAAATCTAGTGTACGTTGAATAATATTCTGCTTATTTTAGTGGAACCATCGTAATCTCCTCCCTCACCCTATCGTTTTCTAATTTTCTTAATTTTCTGTAGTGTATATCATCTTTAGAATGAGTTTGATTCCTTATTCCTTGATATAATCAATCCCTGCCATGTTTTCACTATTTGTAGTTCCTAGAAGATAAGGAACTTCAGCAAGTGATAACTTGAAACTCAATTGCAACCTTAAATCATTTGTTGTTGTCATTGTCATGAACAGTGACATGTTTGATTTTCTGTTCTTTGTACCAGGTACGTGTATGTGTGAGAGTGTCTGCAGGTACGGTGTGTATCCAGGTGGGGTAGAGTAAATACTGCTACAAAGTCACATTTTATAGGTTGTATGTATGCATGTATATGTACAAATGTAAGTTTGATTGTTTCTCTTTCCCTTTTTAAATTAGAATAAATTTTGACCAGCCATTTGCTAAGTAGCAAGGTTGTGAGGGAAAGCATCTTGATTTTTACATTATCCTTTAAATCTTAGGAAGGTCTAACCCAGGAGACAAGTGAGAGAGATGGTGACAATGGGTTGGGGTATACCATCAAGTTACAAGGGAGTGTATATAAGTAAAGTGGTACAGAAGATTGGATAGGGTGAATGGGCAGGTAAGCTCACATGTATTGGAGATAAAAGGGAGGAAAATGCAGTGACTGAATACAGGGAGAAGGAGGAGGTGTGAGGAACATGTTGAAAGACAGATTGTGTGGAAGCAAAATTGCAAGAATGGGAGATAAAGTGAATGGAGGAGAGATTTTTCAAGGACAGAGGTATAAACAACATGCCTTTAGGATGTCCAGATTACTTAGATGGACAGGTCTTCTCAAGTTTTGCAAATTGCTTAACATCTGAAGGTCATTTTTCACCACTTTGTCCTACGTCTTCCTAGGTTCTCCTTTTCCACGGATTCACCTCACACCCTCCCAACAGAATCTGTCTCTCTCTCTTTCTCACTTAGACAGAGAGAGAGAGAGACAGAGAGAGATGAATATCATGTGGTGAGGATCATTGATATCCTTCATTTTTGCCTCTGCAGAATAAAATATCATTAGAAATGTTATAACACTGTGGATGTAAAACAATGATGTTGACTATTCTCTGTTGGATCTACATCATTTTTGAGGTTATACTGTTCCAGTTATTTCTAATAATAATTGTTTTAATTCTGATTTGTTTTATTAAATATATAACTAATGATCATTTTCTTTTCTTTTCTTGACAGTTTCTTTACTTTGTTCTTGGGAACTTCTGCCTGTGGTTAGTGGCTAATTTAGTCCAAATTGTGCGAAAACAACCTAAACTTGGTCACTATGAACCTGAAGTCTTATTGACATGGGTGATACGAACTGAATTCTTCGTTACATTTCTGTCAGGGCTGGCATATATGGCTTTTCCACATTTTTTGACTACCTTGTTTGTAAGTTTTCTCTTTCAATCTTTCTAATTTTCACCATCTGACATTGGCAACATGTCTAATGTTAGATCTGCTAACTATGAATAATAAAACTGCTGTAGTTTATAAATATTTATCTTGCTCCCAATTTGTCAGCATACTGACATGAGCTGGGTTACACAATCTGTAAGAGATGAAAGTAGGGACTCACTGATTGCTGATTTTAAACTTTTCTAAAACAGACAGTACCATCTGTCATTGTGTTAATTTTTTGTCCTCCTCTTGTACAAAATGACGGCAGTTTAGACTCACCGTAAAACATTATTAGCAAAATATGGTTCAAATACCACCTTATTGAAAAGAAAGGCATACAAAAGGGAGCAGTGACAACCTAAACCTATGGATAGCAGCACTAGAGGTAAAGCATATTGATGGCACAGTTGACTGATATGTGGTTTACTGGATTGTTGCCAGTTAAGCGTGTTGGTCATGGATATTCTACAGTTAACTATACCTTACTGTGCTACCTACATACAGTGAGGTAGAGTGGATTTTGATGTTGTTGAAATGTTACAGAAGGGTCTTGTATCCTGAAGATATTTCATATACTACCTACACTTGGATGTTATGTCTTTCCAGACAAAGTTACTTGTGATAATCTAATATTCTAAACAGTGTTGTATATTGGAAAAAGGTAGCCGGGTTTGGGAGAACAGAAGGTAAGGTCTTGTTGCCATTTCATGATTTAAATCTGGTAACTACTGAGAACTTGAACAGACAAAAGGAAGCTTTTCTGTGGTTTCTAATCGGCTAGAAATAACAGCAAGGAGTGGGAATGTGTGTATGAGATAAAGACTAGATGGTCTGATAAGAATGTCTTTGAATAAAGTTGACTTTGGGCCTAACAAAATAATGCTTTTTAGCCTTAGATTATTGCTAAAGAGCTGAATTATGCTGAGGGATATTCCAGTTTTGACCATCCCATCTCGATGTCAGCCCAATCTCCTGTGCCCTTCCATATTTTAAGATTGTAAAGTGGAGTTGAAGGGTAATTTGACTGTTATTTCTAGCAGTTATTTAATTTGAGCTATTGTATAGAATGGGCATGGTCAGCCTCTTTGGAGAATCAGGCCACACTACTTAAAGAAAATTCAAGGTAATTTTTTTGTTAGGCATGCCATTCACAATGTCCTATGGGCTGCAGTTTTCCCTTGTCTGTTAGAGGTGCTTCTATCTCCCCTCATTTTATACGGCTTCTTTCTTTTGTCTTTTATTACTTCCCATGTCACCAGTCATTGATGGAATGGAAGAATTCCCTCACCAGCAATAAATCTGTCATTTTTATGGCTTCATATCAGTTTTTTTTTTT
>NW_026347077.1:2561-3505 GCF_001194135.2 Octopus bimaculoides | reverse complement strand
CTAGTTAAGCACCATCACCCAGAGTTTAGCAGCTTGTGCCAAAATTAGGAAGAATTAGTATTATTATACAAAAAGAAAAACCTAATTGAAGTTGTTCACAAATTTAGGTCACAAAAACCTAATTAAACTGGGTTTTTTTAACCAGTTAATAATTAAAGTCTCTTAATTATCATCAAGCAATTTAGCATTTTAGTGATTATTACATTATATTGTATGTGTTTTGTGTATTTAAGTATGTATATTATATTTAATGAACTGCCATAAACAATATTAAATGTTTTATGTCATGTAAACAAGTTCTCTGCTTGACAACTGTGTACACAACAGAGAAAATATTTTCTAAAATTTTTTTTCTTCTATCCTATAATTTTCCCATAAAGTATAATTGTTATACAAGTTTTAAGTAGTGGTGCATATTAGCGTAGCCGGAGTGTGTGCCGTCTGGGATGGCCGTTCCGTTTGCCAACCCCTTGGACCCCACAAAAGACATATTGCGTACAGCAGACCCAAAAGTCGTGCCCCTTTAAAAGTGCTGTTTGGGGCAGACTGCCCCTACTGCCCACCCCACTCGCTTCGCTAGTGGTGATGTATGTAATAAATTATCGTACTTTATGATAATTATGTACTAATTGTATCTCAGTGATAATTGTTAGTTATAATGTATATAATAAGTTCTTGCTGGAGAGAAAAAGCTCCTTGAATCAACAGGAATATATATATGCCAGGAACTGTAGATAATCTGCAGCTGCCTGGTCAATTTCACATATCATATGCCAAAATGCAGGGCAACAAAACTTGTTCTGCACATTTTCATTGAGTATCAAAATTAATTGCTGGTTTGGGGAGTCCATTAATCATTTTGACAGGAAGGCCAGGCATTTTGCCTTTTTCTTCTGTCTTTGTCAAATATAACATGGTGAGGGGTAACTGAAAGAACTGAAGAT
>NW_026347077.1:2320-2551 GCF_001194135.2 Octopus bimaculoides | reverse complement strand
GACTCTTTCTCTTCCAATTTTCCACAGAGAAGCGAGAGGGAGGTGTTACAATAACTTGTTTAGAAAGGTGGGTGATAGTGGCAAACAAGGCCTAAACAAATGGGCTTACTCTTAAGAAGCACTTGTAGGCCAGAAAATAACATACTCAAAGAAGGTGCTTGCCTTTTTTGGATAGGCTAACCTAGCATCTGTGTGTTGGATATAACTGTCTCCACTATTGTATTTTCTTTG
>NW_026347077.1:1436-2310 GCF_001194135.2 Octopus bimaculoides | reverse complement strand
TAGCATCTGTGTGTTGGATATAACTGTCTCCACTATTGTATTTTCTTTGTTTCCATGTGACCTCCAGACCTTTGTTGTACCTTGTTCTTTGTATTGGCCTCATTTTGATCCCTTTGGTATATTGAAATGAGTAATTCCCACGATTATTATTATTTTCTTTCCATTTCTTCAGTCTCCAAAACCTGATTTAATCCATGTGTACATTACTCAACTTGTGGGTGGATCAACACTTGGTGGTATTTGGTTATCTTGGTACAGTACAAGTTTTTACCTAGAAAGAGATATAAAAGCAGTTTTACTCTCTCGTGTTTACGTAAGTTTTGCTTTTGTTCTTTTCCTCTCTATTATATGTGTATGTTTTACAAATCAAATGTATCTAAATTCATGATTTATTACTACCATATATTGTATTTCATGTTGTGAATATTTCTAAAAGAGTCTGTTCTCTTTTATTTAGCCATGCTATAATTAAATTGATGTCTGATAGACAGGTACATGCTATTTGTTAATTAGTCTACCAGTTTATGCCAGCAGGCATGCTAAAATAGCTTTGCTTGATTGAACAAATGATCAAAAAGTTTCTCAGCCAACTTAATATAGTTTCTGAATTCCAAGTTTGGTTCTTCATGATTGTTATACTATAGAAATAAGGGTATTTGAATTTTGAGTCCTGCTTATAGCTGTATTGTATTGATGAGTATACAGCTTAATGAAACTATTAAGTCCTTTTTATTTACTGCAAGACCAGTGATAACTTGTTGATCTAATGAAAAGCAGCTGTAATCATTTTGACCGTGTGGTTATATATTGTAAGCTTTCCAGAGTATTTTTAGGATTCTATCAAGTGACTAATATCAAAATTCTCTATTAGTGC
>NW_026347077.1:0-1426 GCF_001194135.2 Octopus bimaculoides | reverse complement strand
ATTTTTAGGATTCTATCAAGTGACTAATATCAAAATTCTCTATTAGTGCATAGAATAAATTGAAAGTGCATAACATACTGTGTTATACAGAATATTCCACAAATCAGTGAGCATTTTTCTTTTTCCTTGCATTTTAATTTATCAAATAGATTTATCTTAATTATTCTTAGATTTACATAGTGATGTAGGTTATGCAGGCTTTTATGCTTTCCAATTCTGTATTTCATATTGTGAGAGATTTTTCACCCAGATTTTTATGTCTGGTTACTTTTCTTCAGGTTGGAGCACACACACACACACACACCAACTGATATAGTTTGTTATTGACAGTAAAGTTCTAGACATTTTCAGTTCATGGCACTTTAAGCTTTCATAAAAGAAACAAAACTGTCGTGGAATAATACATCAATGAACATTGGAGGAACTGTTATTTGGTTGACCATTTTTCATGACTGGCTTTAGTTGGCCAACTTTACCATTCAACCTCTTAATATATAAATGTCTACAATACTCTCTAATTAGTTCCTGTTTTTACAGTTTAAATATATTTTCTCGCTCAAATTGTCAACTGTTGCAATAAGGTATATTGTTTTTTTATTCTGTTCTCCATTTCAATGTTGTTTGCCGAAGTTTATCTGCGTTTTTGTTTTCTTTCTCTCTTCAGACAACGATTATAATTTTTGCTGTGATAATCCAAAGCCACTTCATGCTAGGATATCCTAAACTGGAGAATATGTGGTTGTTCTTCACTTGGTTCCTTCCATTTATACTTGCAATTATCGGTCTCTTTATGATAAATGCACGACGAAGATACCCAATAAAGAAAAAGTCAACATAAATACTTTGCAAAAGACTTCATTTTGCAACTGCTATGCAAATAAATGGTAATGTGTTTGTCTGAAGCAAATATATTTTTTCATAATTTCTTTTATAAATTTTTATTTTTGAAATGATTTTTCTCCTGGCACATTTTTTGGAGTAGAATTAACTAGCTATGAAGAACATGACATAATTTTAGATGTTAGTTATTTTCATTCAAGTTTTGAGTCTAGATTTACTGTTTGTTTTTTACTGATTATTTCTAAAGATAATTAATATTCCAAATATTATGGAATTTGTAATCACCTCACAGGTGACTTTTCTACGAATCAAACAGTTTAGGTAATACTATATAATCCTCATATCATTTTTTTCTCTTTAAAGTCTAATTGATATATTTCAATATAATAATCATTGCTGTCAGGAATAGTGGTAATTATATATATATTTCTTTAATCCTGTTTATGTAATTATAATTAAATCTACAATAGTTTGATAGCTTCACAGCAATTAAGTAAACAACTGATATCCGTCCCCTCACCCCATCGCCTATTTCCAGTTTTAATAAATGGGGACTGGCGTGTCAACTCATTTCAAAAAAATCATT
>NW_026347076.1:0-261 GCF_001194135.2 Octopus bimaculoides | reverse complement strand
TCACATACATATATTTGTATACATACACTCTTTTGTTTACATGACGGCCTATCTTATATTGTGTTGTATTATGTCGCATTCGCACTCACACAGACATTCTAGTTGACAACCAAATAAACCTTACTTTTATACATTTTTACCGGTTGAGTCTCTCTCTTTTCCTTGCTGGCATTTTCCTCGCATTTCACATGTGAGTTCTCTTATGTTATAGTATACTAGCAGAAGTGCCCGGCGTTGCTCGGGGCTTAATTGTTTTAAAGT
>NW_026347075.1:0-271 GCF_001194135.2 Octopus bimaculoides | reverse complement strand
TATACACATACATACATGCATAATCACACACGCACGCACGCACTTTCACACAAATATGCAGCGCGCACAAACTACGTCTCTCTTTCTGTCATTACTCAATTTTCTTACAGAGCCTAGCCTTTGGCATTAAAACTTAGCGAACTGATCTGACATTTGCAGGCCCCATTTTGTACTATAGTGCATATTGAATCACTAATAGATTCATTTTTGATTCTAGTATAGAGAATAGTTTATTAATAACGTTGAACTACTTGTGGTGGTGACAGTATGG
>NW_026347074.1:0-927 GCF_001194135.2 Octopus bimaculoides | reverse complement strand
GAAATGGGGGTACATGCATGATTCGCTAGGCCTCTTCAGAGATTCACAAAGAATTCCATACAAATATAATAGCAAGCTTCTGACATTTTCTGTCCACCCTTTTCACTTGCAAAGCATTAATCAGCCTGAGTTAATAGTAGAAGACACTTGTCCTTTATGATATGCAGTGCGATAGAACCCAAGACCACTTGATTGCAAAGCAAACACCTTAACCACACAGCCACACCTGCCCCTCTCTATTTAAATGCTGAATCTGAATGAAAATGGCTTATGTCTAGTTATTTTACTTGTAGTATAATTTATTTTTTCTTTCTGTATATAATTTCAATTTCTAAACTTTATTTCAGGTAATTTCCGGAGAGCTCTATTCAAAGCAGAAAAGAATTTTCCCCACCATAATATAATTACAAAATTTTATGAGGTTTCAGCAGAATATCAGTTTTATAATTTCAAAGAAAATACAGTTCTTGTTGCTTTCATTATAAGCCCAGGATTCCATCTGTTCAGGCCAAGTTATTACGTCCAGGTAAGTATATTTCAATTACTTAAGGTATCTCTGTCCCTCTCTTTGTTTCTTTCCTTTGTCATTCTCCATTCATTTTTACTCTAAATATGTTTATGTATGCAAGCGGATGTCACTGTTGAGAGAGGGTTACTTTACGCAAACATGCAGTTCTCAGTTTCATTCTGCTTATGGATGTTGGCAACCAGCGATGGATTAAATGATTTTCTTTCTTCTAATGATTTGGCATTACTGGATGATGTAATTGCCGACATAACAACTACTTCATAGTATACTTGTATATGTTAGTGAAACACAATAAAAGATACATAAAACCAAACCAAAAACTTCTTTTTATAAAGGAAGTAATTAGTTCTGATGCCTGTAGGTATGCCACATGAAGAGAAAAAGATGTCTGAATGTAG
>NW_026347073.1:0-323 GCF_001194135.2 Octopus bimaculoides | reverse complement strand
CATTCGTTCTTTCCTTCCTACGTTCATTCGTTCGTTCCTACGTTCGTTCTAGAATTCCTACGTTCTTTCTTGACTTCCTACGTTCGTTCTTTCGTTCCTACGTTCGTTCTTTCCTTCCTACGTTCGTTCGTTCCTACGTTCGTTCTTTCCTTCCTACGTTCGTTCTTTCTTTTCTACGTTCGTTCCTACGTTCGTTCTTTCCATCCTTCGTTCGGTCTTTCCTTCGTTCGTTCCTACGTTCGTTCCTACGTTCGTTCTTTCCTTCCAACGCATTTTCTTTCATTAGTACGTTCGTTCTTTCGTTTATACGTTCCTTCCTACGT
>NW_026347072.1:0-1058 GCF_001194135.2 Octopus bimaculoides | reverse complement strand
GGTAAGCAAGCTACTTACCACACAGCCACTCCTGCGCCTATATATATTTTATATATAGTAGGCCTAAACTATTTTCCCAAATGGTCTGTTCTTTGCAAGGATTTCTTTCAACAAAGAAAACTTGTGGCCAAAAGTTTGGAACATAAGTCTGAATATTAGAATGTTTATATGAAATGCCTAAAGTTATATTTAATTTGCTATGTATTGTTACTTTGCCAAAAGTTTGGAACATAGATCTGAAAGTTTTTTACTTCTAAATATTGAACCATCGGATCAATTATGAGGTAAGTATATCTCCATGTTGAATATATTTGAATTGAATCGTACATGGACATAATTTTAATTTTAGTAAAAAAAGTTCCAAACTTTTGGCCACGATTGTAGAGTCAAACTGAGTCTATGCGAAGTGAAACATTTAACGTTCTGAATAAGCAACTGTGGGTATGGATGAGTGTGCGTGGGTGCGCGCGTTTGTGTATGCCAGTTTTTAATAGACTCGTATGCTCACGTGTCTATTCGATGGAAAATAGTTTATTAGGATACATCGTATTTTCCAGGATACAAGTCGAATACTTCACATCAGTATTTTCAGCCAAATAAGGTGGGTCGATTTATATACCAATACGACTTTTGAGGACCGAAAATACAGCAAGAATTGCAAAGATGGTGACGATGTTCGAATGCTTGTATTACAGGTTTACAGGAAGTTCAAAAGCGATTGAACTTTGATACGTGTTGCGCACGAAAGTACGGAAACGTAAGAAACTTATTTGTAACTTTCATCTTGATTAAAATTAAAATATTACGTCCATATAAAGTACATGGTTTTGTTGCATACGTCTATAGATACATATATATACATGTGAGAGTGTGCGTGTGTCTGGCTGCGTAAGAATACATGTCTATGATCGGATATACATTTACATATGAACATATGCTAAATGTCTATATGTAAATATATATTATATTTCTATCTATCTAAACATATACTTTATTTAAAAGCAGTTAGAACAAAACTGTCCGATGAACGGGAACGTGAAACTCCGAGTAACAGTCTT
>NW_026347071.1:0-505 GCF_001194135.2 Octopus bimaculoides | reverse complement strand
TGCATAAATATTTATCTTTCTATATATTGTATATCATTTGTGTTTTCCAGGAATTCTTTGAACAGTTCGGTTATCTTCCGGAAAGAACAGGGAAGGATCGTACTCAAGAGGTACCTCCTGAAAGACTCGAGAAGGCAATTAGGTAACGTGTATATCTGCATGTTTGAACAATAATATAAATCTTCTTATCTTCCATCTTTTATCTTTTATCATTCGTCTTTTATGTATTTCAGTCATTCACACTGTCACAATCCTGGGGCAAATCGACGATACTACTCATTTTCTTCTTTAAAGTCTGGTACTTATTCTGTTCGTTTACTTTGCCAAACCGTTATATTACGGAGACATAAACAAACCAACACCAGCTGTCAGGTTGTGGTAGGGAACAAACACAAACACACACATATGTTTGTATGTATATACATTTATTCATATAAACACACGTATACACACATATATCTATAAATATATACATACATATATATGGATATATATATATATATAT
>NW_026347070.1:0-320 GCF_001194135.2 Octopus bimaculoides | reverse complement strand
GAAGACCTCCACATCCGTGTCTTGCAGGTCTCTCAAATGTTTTGGCAGGGGATTGAAGAGCTGAGGCCCTCTGAAACCGAGGCTGTTGCAGTATCTTGTTCTTATGTGAGATGCAGTGGACGGCACCTTTGGCACCATGCAGTGCGGGCACTCCTGTAGTACTTGATGCCAAAGTTTGGCACCAGTCCTTCCAGTATTTTCTATATGTATATTATTACATATCTCTCCCGACTGCGTTCCAGGGAGTAGAGACCTAGTGCCTTCAGTCGATCCCTGTAGTTCATCTGCTGGACTGTGGCGATCTTTTTTGTATAGTGCCT
>NW_026347069.1:0-403 GCF_001194135.2 Octopus bimaculoides | reverse complement strand
TATATCATTTAGCTCAGTGATATTGCCTGTTGTTTCTGTGGTTGTTAGTTACTTTGTTTTTGCCGGAAATGTTACGTTTGTCCTCGTGTTTTGTTATCTCAGTGTTTATATTATTATTTGGCATTGCTGTGTGACTACTATCTAGATTTTCCTGGTGTATTTTTCCTTTCAATTGTTCTATTTCTATTTCTGATATTTTTTTTGCTTTTAGAATATATCTTCTTATGTTAGCTAGTTTGTTAGGGTTCATTGTTTTATCGAGGTCTATATTTACATTATTTTTCTTCCATATTTTATATGTATGTGTTGCATTTTTGTTTTTTGGGTAGAGCACTGCTGTGAAATAGGCGTGCAGGATCGAAATGTATTCCTCACATGTCCATTTATGCCGTTTTGGTTTTGT
>NW_026347068.1:0-271 GCF_001194135.2 Octopus bimaculoides | reverse complement strand
TGAATAGATGAAATATTGAGTGTTCAATATAAAGGATTAAATATATATATCCCACTTTCACATCAAGCCACTACTCTTATTCCCGCTTCCAGACAGATACACTCTTATACATGAATCTAACCACACTTAATTTGCTCTCTTAACTTATTATATAGAATAGTATTTTCACCTGGTTACCAATGCACGTTCTATTTGTCCTAAAATTAATATTTCCTTTCTCACGCTCTTTATGCTTCTCCCATATCTGTCTTGATAAAGGAATAACAACTGA
>NW_026347067.1:0-204 GCF_001194135.2 Octopus bimaculoides | reverse complement strand
CTTAGCGTTTAACGACAACATACCAAGAAGATATATACGATCAGTTTTATAGTATTGCTGTATTATTCTTTTGTTGCTTTGCTCCTTATTGTAGTTTGGTCGTGTATGTGTGTATATATACATACGAATATTTATATCCGCATATAGACTTTCCGATAATTTGTTTAGTCTTTGTGTTATTTATATACACTACATTTATATAGG
>NW_026347066.1:0-260 GCF_001194135.2 Octopus bimaculoides | reverse complement strand
TGGTTGGTAAGCAAGCTACTTACCACACAGCCACTCCTGCGCTTATTTTGTTTTTCACGCATTCACTTGTGTAGGTTGAACTATGTTAAATGTGAGAGAAAGAAACCTTAGTTTTTCGCAATACATACTAATACGTCTAAAGCAACGTTTTTTCAATACTATTGCAGATCCCCAATTTAGTATATTGCGTGGACCACACCCAACAAAATTCTTATATGGACCCCGGTTGAGCACCACTGGTCTAATACAACGTTTCTCAA
>NW_026347065.1:0-255 GCF_001194135.2 Octopus bimaculoides | reverse complement strand
ATATATATATATATATATATATATATATATATACACACAAATGCATGTATACATACATACATACATACATATCTTAAGTCCTGATAGGTATCAAGCCAGGGTATTTCCAGAGAAGCACTCAGCGTGAGTGCTTTTGAGTTCTGGGCCATCAACACTGTCCGATTCCAGACTAACACCGAAATTCTTCAAATGTAGAAAATCTTGGCTTCACGAGAGTAAAACTGTTGTGTGGGTGTGGCGAAGAGTAAACTATGA
>NW_026347064.1:0-374 GCF_001194135.2 Octopus bimaculoides | reverse complement strand
ATATATATATATATACACACACATTCATATTTTCGTACAGTGCAATTTAAACTTCAGTTTGCTTGACAAATAATCTGTTGTAAGCCATCGCCCCGATGGCTACTACTACTACAGTCACATGTTCTCTCCATCAGTATTAAATTTAATAATTACATGTCACAGATAAGTTCACAGTAAGTGTGGGTTACATAATTTGTAATTTTGAATTATGTAACCAATAATCACTTAAGGTGGTGTAATTAAAGAGATTATAAACAACTTATCATGTTTTGGTTTCTTACTTATATGCATATATTTGTGTGTGTGTCTGTGTGTATAGGTAAGTTTGTATGAACGCATACATACATATATATATATATATATGTGTGTATATA
>NW_026347063.1:0-257 GCF_001194135.2 Octopus bimaculoides | reverse complement strand
ATATATATATATTTATATTTATATTTATATATACATATATATATGCATATACGTATAGATACACACACACACGCATATATATATATATATGTGTAATCATAGATGCCTTACACCCCTACACTCCTCCTAATCATCATGGCTTTGTTCCGTTTTTTTCTTGCTTGCATGAGTTGGACGAGACCTCTATCATGGCCCTTTACCTTCTATGGTGGTCCTTGTTTATCTGATTCCGGAAGTTCAGCCTCTTGAAGTTACAC
>NW_026347062.1:0-225 GCF_001194135.2 Octopus bimaculoides | reverse complement strand
TACTCTCTTCTCTCTTACTCTCTTCTCTCTTACTCTCTTCTCTCTTACTCACTCTCTTCTCTCTTACTCTCTCTCTTCTCTCTTACTCTCTCTCTCTTACTCGCTTCCTCTCTTTCTCTCTCCTCGCTTTCTCCCTCCTCCCATACCCACCTCCCCTCTCTTATATCCACCTTCCCCTTCCCCTTCCCCCTTCATCGTCAACCCTCCCTCATAAGCCCATCCCAC
>NW_026347061.1:267-614 GCF_001194135.2 Octopus bimaculoides | reverse complement strand
TACACACATTCATATATACGAGAATGCGCACACAAACACAGATGCCCACAGCCACACATACCCACACACAAGCACAAAAGGCACGTGCCTAATAATATAAATCCAGTGGTAATCCAGTTAGTCTGCGGAATCGTGTTCTTCAAGTTGCCGATGGAACGGTCGGTGAGATGATGTAAGAATTAGGGATGTATGCATGTATGCAAACATGTATGTGTTTGTATGCATGTATATATATATATGTATGTATGTTTATGCATGTATGTATGTATGTATGTATGTATGTACGTCTATGCATGTATATATGTATGTATGTACGTTTATGCATGTATGTACTATGTATGTGTTTG
>NW_026347060.1:0-243 GCF_001194135.2 Octopus bimaculoides | reverse complement strand
GGACACTCAATCATGTTCTTTAAACAAGAATTTATTTTCATATTATCTTATGTATGTCTGTGTATGTGTGTTTTTGCGCATGTGTATATGTGCTTGCATATATGTTAGCTAACGAAGATATAAATAAATGTAGTTTCTAATTCAAAGTTTCCTTTTAATTATTTAACCGATAACTTTTCTCACATTATATATTATTTTAGGCTAATTTACTCAGTTTTGTTTAATATACAACTGTAATGCTGC
>NW_026347059.1:0-512 GCF_001194135.2 Octopus bimaculoides | reverse complement strand
TACATACAAACATACATACATACGTACATACATACACACATACATACATATACATACACACGTACATACACATAACTACAAACATACATCCATACATACATAAATAAACACACACACATACATATACATATATACGTATGAATGTATGATTTATGTATGTCTATGTATGTCTGTGTGTTTGTGTGCGCAAGTATATATATGAATATGTATGTAAGTATATCTATATGAATTTTCTTTTTCTATCATATTTCAATTAAGTGTATTCTTATTGATTGGTAAATTTGCAGACAGACATTTATGGAATGGTTTTCAGAGGAAGGGAAGGAGGGAGGAGAAAGAAAGAGGGGGTGGGAGAGAGAGAAAGAGAGAGAAAGAGACTGAAATAGTGACAAACAGAGAAGAAAAGGTGAGGTTGAAGATAAGAGAGCGAATTGAGACTAAACAAAACAGAGTAATTGAGAGATAGAAAGAGAGCGGATAAGAGTGAAAGAGAGATAGGGAGAGAGAGAGAG
>NW_026347058.1:0-608 GCF_001194135.2 Octopus bimaculoides | reverse complement strand
ATATATAAAAAAAACATGCACAAACCGTACGTATATACTTACATGTACACACAAGAAATGATGACATTAAATAGCAGAGCATATTTGATGTAAGCACTAAAACTTATATAATAACAAATCATTTCCTAACACACTACACAGAATTATGATATGTAAATACATTTCCGTACAAGTACATCATGTATTCATATACTTACAAAAATATATGTACACATATATATGTACATGTGTATATACATATACGTATACATATGTGTGTGCCTATATTTATACACACACACACACACATGAATATACATAATTATATACCTATATGTATTTTGCTATCATTATTTTACTATATTATTGTATCAATATTTTGGACTATGATTTGACTTGACATTTCATGGGACGCTAATCAGCACTTTTAATTGTACGTCTTCTACCATTCAATTATTCGTAATCCTCATCTTACATTTTTACCTCCCTCCTCTCCCTCTCTCTTTCATTTTATCTTCTTTCCTCTATCATACCACCCCTTCTTTCTTTGATGTCATCTTTGGCATACCCATTTCTCCTAATTAACGCCTCTTTTTCAACATCATTCTGTTTATTGTCACGCAAAATTT
>NW_026347057.1:0-508 GCF_001194135.2 Octopus bimaculoides | reverse complement strand
AGTATAGATGTATATTTATATATATTGTGTGTGTGAGTGAGTGTGTGAGTTTAGTTTTGTTTTATAATATTCCTTATTTATATTTATTTGTGTGAATTTTTATATATATATTTATGAGTATTTTTGTGTATATGTATGTATATATATATATTTATGTATGTACTTATGTAAATGTGTATATATATGTATATATATGGGTATAAGTATATATGTGTGTGTGTGTAATTTGTCTATATAAATTAGTAAGTATATATATATAAGTGTATGTATATATATTTATGTATATATATATATATATATATATATATATATATATATATATATATATATATATATATATGTATATGCATATACATGTTTTTTTGTGTATATATGTGTGTATATTTTATGTGTTTATATGTTTTTCGAAGTGAGTATTAGTGTATATTTACGTATTCTTTTATATATATATATATATTTATGTATGTATATGAGTTTGTATGTGTGTGTGTGTATATTGTGTATATAT
>NW_026347056.1:0-1126 GCF_001194135.2 Octopus bimaculoides | reverse complement strand
GTATAAGGTTATATTTAACTGTCAATTCAAGTTAAATAAGTAAATTACCTGACACATCCTCAGGGTAAAAGGTAAGAAGTAAACACCAAAACCATAATCTCTAAGTCTGGAGACAAACATCTTTAAGACTCATCTGCCCGACAAAATCGGACATAGGGATACTAAGTAAAAATATTATAAAGAAGTACATAACTACAATAGTTGATAAGTTGAAGTTAAATTTATGGTCGAGTACAGACCAAGTCATCGGATGGTTTAATTCTATTGAGGACAAAAAAAATACTAAATTCGTTCAATTTGATATAGCTAATTTTTTATGCATCCATTAACCTGATCATATTGAATAAGGCACTATGGTTTTTTTCATAATAAGGCAGGGCTTACTAGAGAAGAAATTAAAGTGATATTAGCTGCTAGGAAGTCCTTCATTAGTTTTAATGATAAGGTATGGATACGTAAGGATACACCGGATGCTTTCGATGTCCCCATGGGTAGTTCTGACTCAGCACAAATAGCTGATATGGTGGGTTCTTTTATTCTTTATGAATTGAATGATTAATTTCCTATGATTAGGGGGGTCTATATAGGGATGATTGCCTTCTATATATTAGGAATAGCTCCAGCCAACAATTACAGAGAATTAAAGGTAGATTGGCTAGATTTTTTCGTAGAATGGGGATGAATATCATTTATGAAGACGATATTTCTGTAGCAAATTTCTTGGATGTGACATTAGATATTAAAAATGAGACATATAGACCATATCATAAACCTTCAACTAACCTAAAATATATAAGTGGAGTAACCATCCTAGAAAAATTATCGATAATTTAGTTAAAAATATTTCATTAAGACTCTCTAGATTATCTGCTAATGATAACATTTTTGATAATGAAGCTCAATTCTATAATTCAGCATTAAATAGGGCAGGATACAAAGAGAAGGTTTACAAGATTTCTTTGGTGCCAGCATAAATAAGCTACCGGTAAAATGGCAAAATTGTGTTGATAATTTAGGTGCATACTTTGATTAACTGCATAGCTTTTTGTTGAGATAAAGTAAAATAGATGTTCAGTTCAAAAGTGGACATTTCACTCTTAATGACCTGATATATATATATATATAT
>NW_026347055.1:1131-1922 GCF_001194135.2 Octopus bimaculoides | reverse complement strand
ACACACACACACACACACACACAGATGATTGTTAGTCACAGGACTGACGTTTCATTCAACGTCTCCTTGTCTCCTTGTTCAAATGACATGTCTATGAAGATGTTCGATGCACTCTCCTGTCACCTTGATTCAAACATATAATGCGAAAAACATAGGCTAAAATATTAAAATGTCTGATTCGTTGTCTAAACTGATTGCAAAAAAAAAGGAAAGACGGGCAGTGAACTGTTATGGCAAGTTAAATTATTGAATCGGTTGACGTCTTGTATAGGATTCAGAATCAGCCAAAGGTGAAAATAGAGGTGTTTTACAATTCAGACTGAGTTGGAAATTTACGTCCTACTTAAGCTGTTCTGAGATTACATTCAGTCTTGGGGAAGCACTTCGATAAGTTATTAGCTCGCCTTGTCTGACATGAGAGATTGATTATCATATCTATTTCTACAAATGCTGTTTCTTACGTCTAAATACATCTTTCCATTGATCGTCAGCGTTTCTTTTTTCTTTTGCTTGCAAATGAGAATTCTTCTTATTTTCCTTTCTTTATTACATTTGTTTTCTTTTATTTATTTTTGTTAGCGTCTTGTTTCTACTATGTTTTGCTTCTAACTACCAGCTTTTCGTTTCCAACCTCGTTGGAGATTTATATGTGATGGTGTTGATAAGTGTATGTACATAGATAGATAAATGATAGCTAGATAGATAGATAGATAGACAGACAGACAGACAGACAGACAGACAGACAGACAGACAGATAGATAGATAGATAGATAGATAGATAGATAGATAGA
>NW_026347055.1:0-520 GCF_001194135.2 Octopus bimaculoides | reverse complement strand
CTTCAGTCATTTGACTGCGGCCATGCTGGAGCACCGCCTTTAGTCGAGCAAGTCGACCCCAGGACTTATTCTTTGTAAGCCTAGTACTTATTCTATCGGTCACTTTTGCCGAACCGCTATTTTACGGGGACGTAAACACACCAGCATCGGTTGTCAAGCGATGTTGGGAGGACAAACACAGACACACAAACATATACACACATACATATATATATATATATATACATATATACGACAGGCTTCTTTCAGTTTCCGTTTACCAAATCCACTCACAAGGCTTTGGTCGGCCCGAGGCTACAGTAGAAGACACTTGCCCAAGGTGCCACGCAGTGGGACTGAACCCGGAACCATGTGGTTGGTAAGCAAGCTACTTACCACACAGCCACTCCTATAGAGAGAAAGAAAGAGAGAGATGTGTCATTACTCAGTTTTATTTCTAGATAATGACACATACAGGTCTGTCTGTCTGTATTATGTATGTATATATGTATGTATGTATATATGTATGTATGTATATATG
>NW_026347054.1:0-534 GCF_001194135.2 Octopus bimaculoides | reverse complement strand
AAAAACACTGTTTTATATCCATAGATATCATATGTCCATATGTCTGAAGAGAATTGTGGGAGTAAGGCCTTCATGCAGATCTCCCAAAAGGTCTTGTGAAAATCAATTAATTTGGTGATAAGAGGAGTTAATGGAGAAAAGATGCATACTTCGAGGTTTGGAATTTTAAATAATGTCTTTTTTATCCCCGATTTCTCTCTCCTGCTCCTTTATTATCAATCACTCTCGCTCTTCACAAAGCTTGCAGCAACGCAACATGTTTTTGCCTCGAATCGAGCATTAAACCAGTCCTGTATCTCTTCTAACATTGTATTACCTTTACTTCCTGGAAAGTATATCACCTCTATCTGATTTCATTAACACATTTTCTATTAAACTAACATTCTTGCGCACCTTTTTCATTAATATTATTTTTAATATCCTTTCAAACTTCTCCTCAACGTGTTATATATACATATACATGCACACACACTCACACACACACACACACATACACATACGCACACACATATACATATATATATATTTATATAT
>NW_026347053.1:0-624 GCF_001194135.2 Octopus bimaculoides | reverse complement strand
GAGGGTTTTTTCTAAACAAAGTAAATAATTTTTTTTACACAAAGTAAATAGTTTTTTTTTAAATAAAGTAAATAAATTATACACTACCTGTTTTTGGTAAAGAGTCCATTAAAAAGTCAGTCTTTCAAAATCGACTCTTGTTCAATGGTATCAGTACAAGTAATTATCTTTTGCGTAACTCCTATCAAATTGGTGGACTTGGGCACATCGTAGAAATAGATTTATGGCATTTCTTATATATTCAAGTTGTAAATTGTGAATTACGATGTATATCAAAATAAAGAAAATTTCACGAGCTTTAATATGGTAAACAACTTTACAGCATAACATCAACACAATAATTTAAAATTAAAAATAAACTTTATTTTGCGTAATTTACATCGCCACTTAATTTAAGAACGGTTCGCAAAATTCCATTTTTTTTTTTTTTTGCCTTATTGAACTAATATAATAAATGTAGGATAATTTGCATGCTGTTACAATTTTTAAGTTACTTAATAGATGTGATGGATAAGAGACAAAACTTATCAGAAGCCAAGCGAGGAACGTTAGTAGATTGAAATGGTCATATAAAGCTGTAGTAACGCCGTGCGCATGCGTAGTCTCACGCATGCGTGGAATTAA
>NW_026347052.1:0-489 GCF_001194135.2 Octopus bimaculoides | reverse complement strand
AGATAGATAGATAGATAGATAGATAGATAGATAGAAAGATAGATAGAATGCCATTTCATAATACAGTCATTCTTTCGACACCATAGCGCATTTCAGTAAAGATATATCCGGGGGTAGGTGGTTCATCTGGAATTTGTTGGAGATATTCACCCAGGAACCGTTTGGATGTTAGAAGATCTTTTTCTTTTACTGTGTGTCTTTGCATGATTTTAAAGAAAGTAGAGCCAGATGAAATATTTTCTTAGTGTTTTGATGTGACGCGAGCCTTGGGTGAATTTTAAAGTCGTTATCAGCACCATTTGGGAAATGCTGTTGGAACATTTCTCACATCATACAAATGATATAGCGCTAAATATGTATATCTATATGATATCTATATATACAGAAAATATCTACACACATATGTCATATATATAAACACACACACATTATACATATATATAAATTTAAAAACGTGTAGTGAAAAACAGTCACAGAATGGCAATATAT
>NW_026347051.1:0-278 GCF_001194135.2 Octopus bimaculoides | reverse complement strand
CCTGGAATGAGATAGAAGTTGTTTCCTGTTTGTTTGCACATACATATATATATATATATACACACATACATACATAACTATATTCATATAAATCTACATATATGCACCTGCATATATAACTATGTACATATATATGTGTATGGCTTAATGGTTAGGGTGTTGGACTCATGATCACGGGATTGTGGTTTCAATTCATTTAGAAGAAGAAGAAGATGATAATGATGACGATGACAATGACAGCAATGCCTGATAGAATTTGAAACTCAAACAGAAAGACT
>NW_026347050.1:0-303 GCF_001194135.2 Octopus bimaculoides | reverse complement strand
ATGTATGTATGTATGTATCTATGTATGTAAATGGGTATATGTATATGCATGTATACATGCATGTTTTTTGGTATTATTTTTTTCAAACTCTTGCCAAAAAAAGAAGCTTCTTTTAAAGCCTGAGACAAGCTTCTTTTATTGGAAGTTAGCCATCACTAACAGCAGGTAAACAACCATAAATGCATGTATGAATAAACACACAGAAATGTATACGTGAGTGTATATTTGTGTTCGATATTGCAATTGAACATTCGACTTATCGTTATGTACATATACATACATTTGTATCTCTCTGTATGAATG
>NW_026347049.1:0-450 GCF_001194135.2 Octopus bimaculoides | reverse complement strand
GTTAAATAAATGCATAAGGCCCAGATCATTGTTTTGGCCGGGGGACCAAAAGACTGTTGAGATGGCTGTGTGTGTGTAGGATGTAAATCCAAAATAATTACAATGAAGATGGAGACTGGTACACCTTCGAATTTTTCGTTTAATTAATTTTACAGTTAATTAATTGTATGGCTTAACTGCTTAAAGTGAAAGAAAAATTTAAAGAAGTACCATTCTCCGTATCTTTGTGATTGTTTGGGATTTGCACTCCCGAACATACTCATAATACAGCGAATCGAACCCGGATCCACCCATCAGAAGAATTACAGTGGGATTCCTCACCCTAAGCGATCCTTGAAAGTTTCTTACTACTTGATGTGCTTAGCCGGAACTTGGAATATACCTGAGAGCTATTACGATGCCCCAGTGGATAACTCATCTTTATATTATATTAATTTATCCCTATATACT
>NW_026347048.1:0-399 GCF_001194135.2 Octopus bimaculoides | reverse complement strand
TTCTAATGTTATTACACAGCAGACAGTATCAAATTGGTTTGCAAAGTTTCATCCTGGTAACTTTGGCCTCACGAATGAGCAACGCGGTTGACCAGAAACAAAAGTGGATAATAACGAACTGAAAGCCACCGACGGTTGTTTGGTGTTAGCAAGCAAACAATATTGACTCACCTAGTTCAAATCGGTGAAGTAAAAAAATTGGATAAGTGGGTTCAGCATGAACTCAATGAAAATCAGAAACAGCAACGTTTGGAAGCCTGCATTATGCTACATTTGCGTCACAAAAACTTTTTGTATCAAAATGTAACATGTGATGAGAAATGGATCCGATACAACAACCGTAAACGTTCAGCATAATGGTTGGACAAAGACGAGTCACCAAAAGAAAAAAAAAAAAAA
>NW_026347047.1:0-227 GCF_001194135.2 Octopus bimaculoides | reverse complement strand
ATATATATATATATATATGTATAAATATATATATATGTATGTATATGTATATTTGTTTGTATATAGATACATGTGTGTGTATTTGTAATTATGTACGTGTAAAGACAGGCATGTATATATATATATACAAATACATATGATTATATGTATATATGTTTGTGTGTGTGATATGTGCGTGTGTATATACATAGATGCATATATTTATATACACGCATGTATATGTGTAT
>NW_026347046.1:0-559 GCF_001194135.2 Octopus bimaculoides | reverse complement strand
TATAAAGGGGTCCGCAAGTCAAAAAGTTTGAAAACCCCTGTTCTAGATGAGTTGTCATCGAGCTCCCAGTTTTGTCCATACTGTCTTTGCGCACATCCTGGACAACAATATCTTTTGTGTATAAGGGAGGCGAAGCTGGCAGAAACGTAAGCACGCCGGACGAAATGCTGCTAAGCATTTCGTCCGCCTTTACGTTCTGAGTTCAAATTCCCCCGAGGTTGATTTTCCTTTCATCCCTTTTAGGATCGAAGTACCAGTGAACCACTGGGATCGATATAATCGACTCACTCCTAACCCGGACTTGCTGGCCTTGTGTGCCAAAATTTGAGACCGATATTTGTTATAGGATGTCGTCGTTTCTATATGCTCACCTCTTTTCTACGCTAGGTACAAAGCACGAAATTTTTTGGGAAGGGGCCAGTCGATTAGATCTACCCCAGTACGCAACTGGTACTAAATCTATCGACGCCGAAAGGATGAAAGGCAAAGTCGACCTCAGCGGAATTTGTATTCAGAACGTAAAGACAGACGAAATACCGCTAAGCATTTCGCCCGGCGT
>NW_026347045.1:0-319 GCF_001194135.2 Octopus bimaculoides | reverse complement strand
TTTTTTTTTTTTTTTTCTTTTCAACTAATTGTTCTGATAATCCCAGTTGATCATTTTTTAATTCATTATAATACTTGTGTGCGGCCTTATTGTATATGTGTTTATATATATATCCCTCTACCATATTATGTTTCATCATCGTTTTAACGCCCACTTTTCCAGGCTTGCATGGGTCAGATAGAATTTTATTGAGGTAGATTTTTCTGCGGCCAGATGCCCTTCCTGTCAGCCAATTTTGCCCTGTTCCCCAAGCAATGTAACATTTCTCCCCATGGCCAGACATGTTTTTGCAGAATATTGGAAATGAATGATACTGCTT
>NW_026347044.1:0-201 GCF_001194135.2 Octopus bimaculoides | reverse complement strand
TATATACATGTTCAATCTCATGCAGACGTCTCGTGTATAGTTCTGCAAATCATATTGCTATGACGATCACACTGATGATTTGCGGACATTTACGTAAGTGATTACGTAAGTGGTAACAACGAAACCGGATTTGTGATTAATTTTTATATTCTGTATCTTTTCATTTGTCTTGCTCGCTTACGTTCTGGTGTTTGCTGAATT
>NW_026347043.1:0-434 GCF_001194135.2 Octopus bimaculoides | reverse complement strand
ATGTATGTATGCATGCATGCATGTATGTATGTATGTATGTATGTATGTAATACAGTTACACAACTGGATAAAATTGGAGTATTGCTTTTTTTTCTTTATTTTTTTCTGTTTTTGTTTTCGTCTTGCTTTGAAATAATTGTATTTCCTGCTTTTAATTTGGTTAGTTTCTCGAATAGCTTATGGTCACTTAGTGTAAGTTTCGAGTGATTTCTGAGCTTCTTCAGTGGACACTAAAGTTGTTTGAGCTTGTTGTTTAATAAATTGGGATCATTATGTATATTCTGTAACTTGGAAGTCAATTCTGAATATCTGTTCTCAAAATTTTCATTCCAGTATGACTTTGGAAATGGAAATTTTTCCCGGTTGGCGACACACACATTTTTGTCAAAGTTTATTATTATTATTATTATTATTATTATTATTATTATTATTAT
>NW_026347042.1:0-378 GCF_001194135.2 Octopus bimaculoides | reverse complement strand
TGCTATTGTCAAAGAAATCAGCTGGGTTCTTTATCTGCATGTAACTCAGAAGAGAAGTGAAGATATTCTTGAATTGTGCACTGAGCATTTCACTTATCCATGTGGGATCTGCAGTCAGTGAGCCATTAGGCAGGAATAGGGGTCCTATCTTATACTGTACCGTAGCAGTCTCTTTTGCAAATCTATAGAAAGCCTTGGGGGTTGCTTTTATGCTTTCTACTGCTCTCTTCTCCTTCTCTGCTCTCTCCTTTTCATGGGAGAGTTTAATCTTGTTTTCTATTTCTAACAGTGTTAGTTTTAATTTAGCCCTTTTCCTATCCCTCAGTTTTCTATTTAACTGGTTTGAGACCTTTGCTCTGTGTCTCATAAGGATTTTCC
>NW_026347041.1:0-418 GCF_001194135.2 Octopus bimaculoides | reverse complement strand
ATATGGCCAAACATAGCATGCACTTATCAGTATAGATGTATATTTATCACTTCTCATTAAACTGAACAAATAAATAATTAAATAAATGTATAAATGGTCCTGTGTACCCCTAAGAAGCATAGATTATATGGTACCTGTATTCTTAGTCGCTTTCTTTATGCATTTTATACTGCAGTTCCAATTCGTGGCTGTAAATCTACAAAGAATTGAGTGGATTTGGTAAACAGAAACTGAAAGAAGCTCGTCATATGTATCTCTATCTTTCTGTCTGTCTGTCTGTCTGTCTGATTGTCTGTCTGTTTGTCTCTCTCTCTCTCTCCCTATCTATCTATTTATCTGTCTATACCTATCTATCTGTCTGTCTGTCTATCTGGTTGTCTGTGTCTGTCTATCTCTGTCTGTCTCTGTCTCTCATTCC
>NW_026347040.1:0-232 GCF_001194135.2 Octopus bimaculoides | reverse complement strand
ATTCATATGTGTGCGTGTGTGTATGTATATGTTTGTGTATGTATGTATGTTTTTACATGCTTTGTGTTGTACATTGCGCATTCTTCAATTTCCGTTCCACTCCTAACATAGACGTCATATCTCAAAGATATTACAGGTCTTTTGTAATAAATAGTTTGTCCTATGTGCCTTCCTGTCTGTATATACATCCATCCATCCATACATACATACATACATACATACATGCATACAT
>NW_026347039.1:0-578 GCF_001194135.2 Octopus bimaculoides | reverse complement strand
TATATATATATATCACCTTGATCACCTTGACCGACCAGTCCGTCGGGCGTGCATTTGACACCACTGATCACAGCACGCTGTCCACTCCCCTCTAGATCGCGTCTTCCTCATCCACGTGGTCCCAATCGCCCACCTAAAATCGTAACTCCACCGCTGTGGAGACCTTCCGAATGTGCTATTTATGAGGCTGGCGCAGATGGTCCTATCCAACCTTCTCTTGAGCACATCCCTTATGCCATTAAACGCCTTCCATCTTGCCCTTATTCTCCACGAGATCTCATTTTCGATGTCTCCTCGCATATTCACTCCCTGCCCCAGGTAGACATATTCCTTTACCTCCTCTATTTCATCACTGTCGACCACCATTCGACCAGTTCGTACGTTGTCGGACCGCATGAACTTCGTTTTCATGCGGTTCACCTTGAGACCTACTGCGGAGCTTTTGATGTCGAGCTCCGTCAGCATGGTCTGAGCGGTATTTCGTCTGCCGTTACGTTCTGCGTTCAAATTCTGCCAAGGTCGACTTTACTTTTCATCCTTTCGGGGACGATAAATTAAGTACCAGTTACGCACTGGGG
>NW_026347038.1:0-255 GCF_001194135.2 Octopus bimaculoides | reverse complement strand
TATATATACATGTGTGTGTACATGTGTATGTATCTATATATCAATATGTGCGTGTTTGTGTGTGTGTGTATCATGTATTATATACGTAAACACACATACATATATAATATAAAATATTTTTAAATAGTATATACAGACATATATGCAGGTATCTACATAATCTACGCATACCTACTTACGTATGTACAAACATATAAATGTGTGTGTGTGTTTGTGTATGTGTGTGAGTGCGTGTACGAACATATATATATATAT
>NW_026347037.1:1972-2074 GCF_001194135.2 Octopus bimaculoides | reverse complement strand
GACAGTGTCTTGAGAGCTCCTTCTTTGCTTTTTGAATTCGGCACTAAGTAATGAAAGTGGAATGGCTTCGTTTCAATCACTTCGTTATAACTAGAGAATATT
>NW_026347037.1:0-264 GCF_001194135.2 Octopus bimaculoides | reverse complement strand
GAAAAGCAGAGAAATTAGAAGCAGCCATTATTGAAAAGGCTGAAGCATGTTCCAGCATTTTTGATGGATATGTGGCCCAGCTATAACAATCTATCCAGACTGGGATAGACCCATGGAACAGTGAACCACTCATCTCATTTGGTAGATCCTGTGCCTAGTGGGTGTATGATTCTCTCTTTGGTCATGCACATGTCCGAATGTTTAAGAATTTTTCATTTTGAGTTTGAAGAATTTGAAAAATAATTTGGAAATTTTGAAGAGAAA
>NW_026347036.1:0-264 GCF_001194135.2 Octopus bimaculoides | reverse complement strand
TACATCTTTGTCCATCGTCTTAAATTACATTTGTCTGTTTTGTTTATTCGTGGCCCTACATTCTCTACAATTTTCACAGGCACTGCCAATATGGGAAGTCCTTGGTCTTATCGCTATTGGTGCAAAACTGAGTATTACCTTTTGGTTGAAATCTGATGAAGAATTAGGAACCGTCAGTGCCTGTCTCGCGTCTGGTTATATACGTATACGTTTTTAACTGTCGTTGTTTATTTACTATGCGTTTCATATATATATATATATATA
>NW_026347035.1:0-253 GCF_001194135.2 Octopus bimaculoides | reverse complement strand
TTTTTTCACTCTTATTATCTTTTATATATATATATATATATATATATACTTTGTTTCATTATTCTTTTACTTAGTTCAGTCATTTGACTGCGGTCATGCTGGAGTAGCACCTTTAGTCGAACAAATCGACTCCATGACTTATTCTTTGTAAGCTTAACACTTATTCTATCGGTTTCTTTAACCGAACCGCTAAGTTGCGGGTAAGTAAATACACCAAAATTGTATATGTATATATATATATATATATATATAT
>NW_026347034.1:0-245 GCF_001194135.2 Octopus bimaculoides | reverse complement strand
ACTACTACTACTACTACTGCTGCTGCTGCTGCTGCTGCTGCTGCTGTTGCAACAAGTACTAGCAGTAGTCGTGGTGGTGGTAGTAGTGGTTATTGAGATGCTGATAGTGATACTGTGGTGTTCATGATGATGATGATGATGGTGATGATGATGATGAAGATGATGTTGATGGTGATGATGGTGATGATGGTGATGACGATAGTGATGCTACTTCTGATGGAGTCGTTGACGTTGACGGTGTGACC
>NW_026347033.1:0-407 GCF_001194135.2 Octopus bimaculoides | reverse complement strand
TACATATATACGACGCGCTTCTTTCAGTTTCCCTCTACCAAATCCACTCAAAAGTCTTTGGTCGGTCGGCCCGAAGCTATAGTAGAAGACACTTGCCCAAGATGCCACGCAGTGGGACTGAACTCGGAACCATGTGGCTGGTAACCAAGCTACTTACCACACAGCCAATATATATGTATATACATATATATATATACATACACACACACACACACACACACACACAGACATATATAAACGTACATACATACATATATATATATATATATATATATATATATATATATATATTCTTTTATTCTTTACTTGTTTCATGACATTTAATTGCTACCATGCTGAAGCAACGCGTTTAGTCGAACAAATATATACATATATACGACGGGCTTCTTTCAGTTTCCATCTACCAA
>NW_026347032.1:0-226 GCF_001194135.2 Octopus bimaculoides | reverse complement strand
GGTCGTGTATGAGTCCCGTCAACTGAAACCAGTCTTCGTCGGGGTACTCTTTACGTATTCCTTCTGCCGTTTGAAACGCATGGAAAGAGTTACTGAGATCGATGTCCGGGTCGGATTCATCCACCAAGTTGTTTAACATTTCCAGAGCTTCCATTATAGACATTTCAACATGATCGAATCTGGTCCATCGTCCGTGGGATTCTTTCACAAAGTCGACAGTTTGAAA
>NW_026347031.1:0-350 GCF_001194135.2 Octopus bimaculoides | reverse complement strand
GTCGATCGAACCACAGGACTACTCATCGTCGAAACTGCCTGAGATCCATTTACTTTTGATATTTCAGTTCTCAAAAGCCGAGTCCATATGGCTGAAAGTGACTACGTGGATATATCAGCGATGTACACTTCACCCAATTTTGGTTGGGTACTGCAACGGCAGTGTTGCTGAACTCGGTCGTATTTGTAAGTGTTTCGGTGAGGCCCCACTCACATTGATTTAAGTCTTACAGCAACTGCTATCTCAGTGAGATACAGTGGTCATGTCTCTATGTCTGTACCTCGAGATATTGTGACGTGCTCTTGAAGGCTACAGTGAGATACTCTTCGCCCAGTTCATAAATAGGTACC
>NW_026347029.1:0-203 GCF_001194135.2 Octopus bimaculoides | reverse complement strand
TTTTAGGATGGTGTGGACGGATGTAAGCCTGGGCAGTGTGATATGGAGAATAGGCTGTTGCCCATGCAGCTTGTCCGCCCCTCTCCACCTCGTTGATGGATCCAAAGGGACAGCAGGGCTGCTACAGTTTGGCGTCAAAGCAGTCGCAGGAGCTGCCAGAACGAAGTTGAGATCAGCATCGAGCTGCCTTAGGGGCTCCGACT
>NW_026347028.1:0-302 GCF_001194135.2 Octopus bimaculoides | reverse complement strand
TCTGGTTTAGTATTTCGGTTGACTTCCCTTAATGTTTGTATGTCTATTTCTTTAGCTCGATTGAGCAAAGAGGGAAGTGTAATTCTAGAATGTTAACAATTTAAGACTAGGCACTCCGAGCTTCCGTAAGAGTAAAATTACAAGGCGTATCCCGAAATTAATGGTTATGTATTACAATTTCCAAAATTTCGTAACCTGAGGTAGCCGTAACGCGAGGTATACCTGTATGTGTGTGTATGAATGTGTGTGTGTTTGTGTGAGTGCGTGTGTGTGTGTGTGTGTGTGTGTGTGTGTGTGTGTGT
>NW_026347027.1:0-656 GCF_001194135.2 Octopus bimaculoides | reverse complement strand
ATATATATATAATGTGTTAGTCGATATAAATATCTGCGTGTGTGTATATATATGTGTGTTTGTGTGTGTGTATATAGATAGATATAAATGGATATATATGTAAGTATACATGTGTGTAAATATATATATGTGTATATATATAAATATATACATATATATATATATATATATATATATATATATATATATATATATATATATATATATATGTACATATTATGTGTGTGTATGTGCGTGCATTATGTATGCAATTGTATATATGCATGCATACATACTGATGCACACACTAACACACAGACACAGACACACACTAACACACACACACACACACACACATACATACACACACACACACACACACACACACACACACACACACCACACACATATAGGTGTAAGTGACGTTTCATATTTCACAAATGTATTTATCAATCACTGACACACTGATATGTCTGTATTTTCTTGCAGACATATATTATCAATATATAAAGATATATTTCATTGAATTACATACATGTATGTATGTATGTATTTGTGTTTGTATATACTTGTATATATCCTAACATATACGAATGCCCTCTCTATCTTTCTCTCTTTCTTTATGTACGTATATATATATATATGTGTGTATATATATGTATATATATGTATATATA
>NW_026347026.1:0-258 GCF_001194135.2 Octopus bimaculoides | reverse complement strand
TCTTGCACACCACAACTGATGCTTCTAATGTTCAGCTTTTCTCTCAAGAGTGTGTATACATTTTTTTGGCAAATTGTATTTACACATTTGATTTTCAATTTGTGTAACTTTGTGTAACTTGTGCCACCAGGAAGCAAACTCATGACCTTACAGTTGCGAACCGAATACCCTAACCACCAAGCCACACACTTTCACTATGATAATATGAACAGAGGTGCAGGAGTGGCTGTGTGGTAAGTAGCTTGCTTACCAACCACA
>NW_026347025.1:0-295 GCF_001194135.2 Octopus bimaculoides | reverse complement strand
TTTTACTGATTTTTAACTTAAAAAGGCAGTTTTTGTTTAACTTTCCATGTAAAGTTCAGCAGTAGTTTATAATTTAATCTCTAGAATTGGTGAATTGGTAGTCCCACTGTGTGGAACCTTGGGTAAGTGTCTTCTACTTTAACCTTGGGCTAAGCAAAGCCTTGTGAGTGGATTTGGTAGATGGAAACTAAAAGAAGCCTGTCATATATATGTATATATCTATGTGTATGAGTCTTTGTGAGACCAATAGAATAAGTACTAGGCTTAAGATATAAGTCCTGGGGTCAATTTGTTC
>NW_026347024.1:0-837 GCF_001194135.2 Octopus bimaculoides | reverse complement strand
TATATATATATATATATATATATACACACAGACACACACACACACACATGTATGTCCGGAAAGAGAGACACCGGCAAATGTACAGATATAAGTGTGTGTGTGTGTATATATATATTCTTTTTTTTCTTTTACTTATTTCAGTCCTTTGACTGTGGTCATCCTGGGGCACCACCTTCATGAGTTTTCGTTAAAAAAAATTGATTCCATGACTAATTTAGTAATTCTAATGCGTATTCTATCAGTTGTTTCTGTTGAACCGCTAAGTTACGGGGACGTAAACACCAACACCAGAGGTCAAGAGGTGATGGGGGACGAACACAGATAAAAAAAAAGGCGCACACACTTACGCAGACGCACAAACACACAGACAAACATAGGCGACGTGATTTTTCAGCTACCGTCTAACAAATCCAGTGACAAGGCTTTGGTCAGCCGGAGGCCATTGTAGTAGTCGCATGCCGGAGGTGCCACGCAGTGGGACTAAACCCAGAACCATGTGGTTGGCAAGTAATCTTCTTACGACACAGCCACACAAGCATGCACGTACATACAAGCATATAGACAAATATACATATACACATACACACACACACACAGAAACCTGTGCACACACATACAAAGCTACGCATGCGCATCTTACATCCTCCGATTAATATGTTAACTCATGAATTCCAGTTCCAGATATGCAAGTGCTGTTTTAAAACCCATCTTATCTTGACGCTTAACGGGAAACTGGAGTAATTTTGCTATTTATACACGCTGACGTGTCGCTCGATAGTCCCCCAATCCGCGTTTGCTTCTACCCCCGTTCCCCCTCTCCACCTCTCTCTCTCTCTC
>NW_026347023.1:0-398 GCF_001194135.2 Octopus bimaculoides | reverse complement strand
CATGGTTTTCTACAGTTGGATGCCCTTCCTAACACCAACCACTCCAATAGTGTAATGGGTGCTTTTAAATGCGACTGTCATGGGTACCATTTGCGTGACACCGGGGTGCTTTTACGTTCCACTGACATGGGTGCTAATTTGCATGACACCAGTATCTGTCACGACTGTGATTTTGCTCAGCTTGATGAGTCTTCCCAAGCACGACATAATGCCAAAGGTCTCAGACATTGCTTCCATGAGGCCCAAAGCTTGAAAGGATCTCAGGACATCCTAATATAATGTGGTGTATTGTTTCAGAAAATAAGCCACAAAGGAGACATTTGTCATCTATTTGTACAAGATATAGATATTCCTTTCAATAAATTCAGCAGTGAGGGCCTGTTCATGTATTCAGCATG
>NW_026347022.1:0-277 GCF_001194135.2 Octopus bimaculoides | reverse complement strand
ATTGGGTCGGCTAGTACAATGCAATGATAAAGCTTAGCTTCTAAACAGGGATCTATTTAGAAGAAGTATTATCACTGTTGCAAATCAATGACCACATCCGACGTATGCGCATGGCTTTCAGTTATTTCAATTATCTAATGAAACTCACACACATATACACACACACCTACGCAATCAACTCCCCCCACACACATGTATGTATGTATGCACGCATGCATCTATCTATCTATGGGTGGGGCCCTGATCAATTTAGATCAATCGAAAGCTTTCGATAGGG
>NW_026347021.1:0-216 GCF_001194135.2 Octopus bimaculoides | reverse complement strand
ATATATATATATATATATATATATATATATATATATACACACAACTATTATATATCTATACATATACGTCTATAAAGAAACATCTATATATATATATATATATACACATATATGTGTGTGTGGTGTGTATATTTATACACACATATATCCATACATATAAATCTATATAATATATATGTATGTATATATATATATACATATACATCTATACATATA
>NW_026347020.1:0-305 GCF_001194135.2 Octopus bimaculoides | reverse complement strand
GCATTTTCCAAGTGAACGAGTGAACGGTAATCTTTCCCTAAGGGTCAAGATGAAATTGTTTCTAATATTGGCACAAGGCCTGAAATTTTGGGGGACAGGGTTAATCAAGTACATTAGCACCAATACTTCACTGATATTTATTTCATCGAACCTGGAAGGGATTAAAGGCCAAGGTGACCTCATTGGAATTTGAACTCAAAATGTAAAGCAGACAAAATTTTGCCCTGCATGCTAATGATTCTGCCAGCTTACCACCTTAATAGTAATAATGATGATGATGATGATATATATACATATATATATAT
>NW_026347019.1:0-372 GCF_001194135.2 Octopus bimaculoides | reverse complement strand
GATTCCTAAGCAGATGCTATATGGAGAATTTGTGAATGGAAGGAGACTCCAGCAGAAACCAAGGCTGCACTTTAAGGACTATGTCAAGTCCTCATTAAAGGCCTGTGATATGCAGGACACTGACTGGGAGAACAATGCCTGTCATCGCCACGGATGGAGGAAGCAGGTTAAGGAGGGGATTGACACTTTTGAGAGAGCACGTATCCAGCATGAAGAACTTAACCGAGCTGCGCGAAAGCGCATGGCTCATATAGTGAATGGGGAAAGCTTAATCTGCAATGTTTACAGTCGTGTATGCTTGTCAAGCGCAGGGCTCATTAGGCACCAATGGAGCTGCAAATGCAAAATATAAGTTAGTCCTAGAGCGCACAA
>NW_026347018.1:0-201 GCF_001194135.2 Octopus bimaculoides | reverse complement strand
ACAGAATCAGCAGGGCTAGTAGTGCTTTTGGTAGGCTTGAAAGGCATCTGTGGAAACAACATAATATATCTTCACAAATTAAAGCTAAGGTATATAAGACATGCGTCCTCCCATCTTTGCTATATGGAAGTGAGACATGGGTTGTTTACCATAGGCAGGTAAGGCAATTGGAATGATTTCATCAATACTGTCTGAGAAAAA
>NW_026347017.1:0-223 GCF_001194135.2 Octopus bimaculoides | reverse complement strand
ACTCCTTGAAATTTTGGGTATTTGAGTATATTTAAGAATTTAAGGATACTTTATTCCTACATAGGCATACTTTATTCCTACATATGTTTCAAAGGATTACAATCTGTGTGATCCATAGGGATCTTTGATATTAAAGTTGTAACCTTCTCACCAGGGAAAGCATGGGAATCATCTTAACGTAAGACATTATGACCGATTATGAAAACAATAGATGGATAAGGTT
>NW_026347016.1:0-318 GCF_001194135.2 Octopus bimaculoides | reverse complement strand
TATATATATATGTGTGTGTGTGTGTGTGTGTGTGTGCGTGTGTGTATACTCACACATCAAACAGAAGCACGCACACACATACCCAAAATGGAAAGCGATATGTATAAGAAACGAAGAGATAAATCATTGTAGCATCTTTAGTGAACGACGTGTGTCGTGCAAATATATGCTTATATGTGTGTGTGTGTGTGTATATATGTACATTTTATATATATGTATATTTATACATTTTTACATACATGTGTATACCAATAAATATACATACACACACACGCACATACACATCTATATGTATGTATGTATGTGCATAAATATAGA
>NW_026347015.1:0-269 GCF_001194135.2 Octopus bimaculoides | reverse complement strand
ATATATGTATACGCATAGATATATATGTATATGCATGTATATATATATGCGTATGCATGTATATATGTATATGTATACATACATGTGTCTGTGTGTAGATATATTGTGTATATATGTATGTACATATATTGTGTATATATGTATGTGTACATATATATGTGTATGTGTATATATGCATGTATATATATATACACAGGTATGCATAGGTATATATATATATATGTATGTATGTATGCGTGTATATGCATATATGTATATGCATGTATGTA
>NW_026347014.1:0-541 GCF_001194135.2 Octopus bimaculoides | reverse complement strand
ATGCTAGCATGGAAAGCGGACGTTAAACGATGATGATGATGATGAATTTACTCCCTGATCAGAAACTGCAGTTTCTGCGAGATTACTCGTAGCACACACATGTTCACATTTGGCTGTAAATTTTTGAAAGTGTTGGTTGAGTATCTGTTATGTGATGATGCTTGATCGCATACATATTCAATTCTAACACTCTCAAATTTATATCTTAAAATGCTGCACTGATGATGGGAAATAAGTAAATAAATATCACTTTACTTTAATCTCGAAATGCGTATGTAGCTAATCTGATTCGCGTGGATTCATTATTATTTTTTTTTTTTGCCTATGTAAAAAGTGTATTACTGTCTGGGAGATCTCTATGGTAGCAAAAAAGGCGATTACCTCCTATTTTTAAATCAGTGCGTGGTGAAGCAATTAGCTGACCCCTGATTATAATTATGTTTATAATTATAGAATATTTGTATAATTTTACCTAAACAAGTTATTTTAGCGTACCAAACTACTTGGTAAAATTATTAATTATTAATTAATTAATTGATTA
>NW_026347013.1:0-445 GCF_001194135.2 Octopus bimaculoides | reverse complement strand
CACACACACACACACATATATATATATATATATATATATATACATATAACATTTTTTTTATCTTTTGCAATTATAGTGAGAGAGAGAGAGAAAGAGATGATGAGTGTTTTACAACCTGACTAGACTTGTTTATATCAAGATGTGTTCATCACTTGTTTACTACGTAAGTGGGTGCCTAGGTGATGCACCTTCTTAGAATTTATAAAGATGTTCCTTCACTAAAATAGTTAGAAAAATCTCATTGATTTACGTAAAAGCTTCAGTTGTGTTGAATGGGATATGAGACGGTTTGGCATAGGCGTTTTGTCGCCGCTTCTTTGGAGTCGTTGATTCGACGCTGACTTACTTGACATCAGACGTTTCAATGTTTCCCTCATTCTCACGCCTCTCTCCACATTCTCTCTCTGACTACTTTTCTCTCTCTCTCTCTCTCTCTCTCTCTCTC
>NW_026347011.1:0-255 GCF_001194135.2 Octopus bimaculoides | reverse complement strand
ATTATTTCCAAGTAACCCATTGTTAGGTTCGCAATGACTGGAGCTGCCATGTTTGAATGATGTAGGTATGTATGTATATTTGAAGATATGTATGTATGTGTCTATATTTGCGTATGTACTCATGAATTCATATAGACATACCTGTAAGTGTATGTATATGTACACATACATATGTGTACAAATATATATTTATTTATGAATACATGTATTGATATATATATATGTGTGTGTGTGTGTGTGTGTGTGTGTGTGTGT
>NW_026347010.1:0-219 GCF_001194135.2 Octopus bimaculoides | reverse complement strand
TCTATCTATCTATCTATCTATCTATCTATCTATCTATCTATCTATACTGTATATTTTTTTACTCTTTTATTCAGCCATATTCATGAATATACTGAAGCAATGAAATAATTTCATAAAGGATATGTATTTGCTTCTTGAATACACACGAGCCCCTTACACAACCGAAATAGCACACACACGCATACACACACACACACGCACACACACACACACACACAC
>NW_026347009.1:0-211 GCF_001194135.2 Octopus bimaculoides | reverse complement strand
ATATATATATATATACACACACACGCACACACACACACATATATATATGTGCATATATGCATACATACATGCATATATGTGTTTGTATGCATGCACACATACGCACATATATGATTGATATCTGTTTGTATGACTATTCTATATAACTTTTCTTTTTTTCTCATTCGTTTTATCACTCATACATCATTACTTAGTGTACTAATATATATAT
>NW_026347008.1:197-552 GCF_001194135.2 Octopus bimaculoides | reverse complement strand
TATATATATAGGGTTTCCTATAATGTAGATTAGCTGATATTAGAGTTAACTCTCTCGGTTGCCATTTTAAAATTTAGCAGCTCCCAGTGGGAGCTTTCATTATCTAATTGCAAGCATAACCTTCGTTGTATGAAGTCTTATGCACCTGAGAGTTTTGCATATGTGAGAGTTGCCAGGTATTTTTTTTTATACATGGTGAATATTATATATATGTATATACAAACAGATAGAGAATGGTATGTATTTGTGCATATATATATATAGAGAGAGAGAGAGAAAGAGAGAGATAATGGCATGTGTGTACATGTGTGTGTGTTTGTATACATCTATATATATATATATATATATATGTGAG
>NW_026347007.1:0-366 GCF_001194135.2 Octopus bimaculoides | reverse complement strand
TATATATATATGTATATATATGCATGTAACTGACACTCCGTCAGTTACGACGACGAGGGTTGTAGCTGACCCGATCAACAGAAATTAATGTAAGAGGCTGAGCACTTCACAGATACGCCTACCTTTAACGTAGTTCTGAGGAAGATTCAGCTTGACACAGAATGCGACAAGGATGCCTTTGAAACACGAGTACTACCCATTTTTGCCAGCTGAGTGGAGTGGCGCATTGTGAAATAGAGTGTCTTGTTCAATGACACAACGCACTGCCGAGAATCAGGCTCATGACCTCACCATCCGAACCCGAATACCCTCGCCAATAAGCCACGCTTGTGTATATATATATATACTTATATATATATATATATA
>NW_026347006.1:0-292 GCF_001194135.2 Octopus bimaculoides | reverse complement strand
TGTGGTTGGTAAGCAAGCTACTTACCACACAGCCACACCTGTGCCTATATGTGAAGTTACTTTATCTGTTACATGCTTTTTCTGAATATCCGCTGCTGAATTTGAGGTAATGAATCTTTTGCACCATTAAGAAGAACTGGCGCTCTGCCGGTTATGACAATGAGGGTTCCAGCCGACCCGATCAATGGAACAACCTGCTTGTGAAATTAACATGCAAGTGGCTGAACACTCCACAGACATGCATATCCTTGATGTAGTTCTCAGAGAGATTCAATGTGACACGGAATCTGAC
>NW_026347005.1:0-628 GCF_001194135.2 Octopus bimaculoides | reverse complement strand
TATATATATATATATATATATATATATATATATATACACACATACAATATGCATACACACACATATGCATACATGATATGATATACAAGAGTTACGTATTTGTGAATTACATAGGTATTTTTGGTCATGAATTAAAATACAACTGTCTGAAAGCAACTGAATTTCAATGGGAAATGGATATTTTGAAAGAATAAAAATACAAAAAAATAAAAATAAGAGGAGAAATTTCTAGAAAGCAGATACAAATAGCTAGCACGTTGCTATAAGTTTCAATATGGCGTTGAATCAATGGTGGGAACGTTGGAAATGGCGCTAGAATGTTAACAATCGTAGACGCGATATATCATAATTGTAAGAAGACTCTTTTCAACCAACATCACACAGTACAAGATAAGTCTGACATCCAACAATGTTACAACATTCGAAAGAGAACACAAGATGGCAGAAGTATATCGCGTGTCAAAGAGTATAATATAGCAAAGGCATTTGTTACAGCTGCTCATTAACATTTTTCATCTCATACTAAAATATGATTACGATGACGTTGTTGTGTAGGCCTTAGGCCATACACACTTACATCTGTCTGTCTCTCTGACAGGCTGTCTGTCTGCTATTCTGTCTGTTTTTC
>NW_026347004.1:0-268 GCF_001194135.2 Octopus bimaculoides | reverse complement strand
AAGATTCATTTTTCGTCACCAGTCACAAGTCTATCCAAAAAGGGTGAAATAAATTCGCGAGAATGGAGAGAAGAGCAGATGTTCACTCGAGATTTGCGGTTGCTTTCGGACAATTCATGAGGCACCCATTTTCCAAGTTTAGGAACTTTTCCAGGTTGTTGAAGATGACGATGAACAGTTGTATGGTTTAAACTAATCTTTATTGCCAATTCTTCAAATGATAATGCAGGATTTTCTTCAAGTAATACCCCAAGGAGCTTATCATCAA
>NW_026347003.1:0-240 GCF_001194135.2 Octopus bimaculoides | reverse complement strand
AGCTAAAGTTGTTACTGAATGGCACGAGGAACATTGTAGTGAAGTTGAACGTCTTATTTGGACGCCACAGTCCCCAGATCTTAATATTATTGAACATTTATGGTGCATTTTAGAAAAACAAGTAAGGAATCGATATCCTCCACCATCATCACTACAAGAACTGGAGACTATTTTAACTTGAAGAATAGAGAAAAATTCCTTTGGAAACAATTCAGACTTTGTACGAGTCCATACCTCATA
>NW_026347002.1:238-633 GCF_001194135.2 Octopus bimaculoides | reverse complement strand
AATAGTTTTTTATGCAACATCTACGACAGCTGAAGTAATGTAAGTGCCTTATGCAATGTCATTTATTGCCTTTCCAGGGGTTTCTCTTGAGATGGCAAAACTTTGAATAAGATTTTATTACATTTTTTTCTCCCATCTTTACCATTTTAGGAAATACCCTAGGAAGAAATTTTCTGTAATTGTGGTTCAATAATTTGAATTTATATCATAATTATTGGTATTGACATATATATGAATCCCGCTCCCTACCTACCTTCCTGCCTATCTATCTATCTATCTATCTATCTATCTATCTATCTATCTATCTATCTATCTATCTATCTTTGTATATATCTATTTATACATACACACCCCACACATATATAAACACACACACCCGCATGTATGCATGTATG
>NW_026347001.1:0-607 GCF_001194135.2 Octopus bimaculoides | reverse complement strand
GGTGTACACATTCCATAAGACGGCACTGCTCATAAACACACACGCACACCTGTACACATACCTATAAACACAGATTAGATAGATAGATACATACATACTCAAACATATACATGAATGTTTGCACTACCTTATGTATATGTGCAATTTCTGAGTGTGAGAGCGAGTGCGTGTGTAAGTGCTGTGTGCGTGTAAGAGTGTGTATCTGTAAGCACATGTGAATGTGTGTGTTTAAGTGTGTGAACATAACATATATTGATTCAAGCATATTGCACAGAAACCTATAGCACTCTAGGATATACGTAGTTTTGAAAATTTTAATAAAATATTCCATTAAGATACCAGCTTGCTTTCACTATAGAATTGTCATATACCATTTATTCCATTTGTTCTTTAGGGCTTTGAGTGTTGTTTTTTCTAGACACAAATTTAAGAGAATCATATGAGTTGAAATTTTAATTGTAGAATTCGATAAAGACCCTTCATAAAACTACAACTGTAACAACTTTAAAACAAAAATCGATGAAATACAAATCACATTGTTGATGTAGTCTGAGACGTTTCTTAGATATGGTTCCCTGCGATAATTTATTTGCGTGTTTGTGTGTCT
>NW_026347000.1:320-498 GCF_001194135.2 Octopus bimaculoides | reverse complement strand
ATATATATATATATATATACACACACATATTTATACATACATATATATATACACAAATATATTTATACATACATACATATATATATACACATATATATTTATACATACATACATATATATATATACACTTGCTCGACTAAAGGTGGTGCTCCAGCATGGCCGCAGTCAAAATGACTGA
>NW_026347000.1:182-310 GCF_001194135.2 Octopus bimaculoides | reverse complement strand
AGGTGGTGCTCCAGCATGGCCGCAGTCAAAATGACTGAAACAAGTAAAAAGAAAGAGTATACATATATATACATATAAATATATACATATATATATATATATACATACATACACACACACACACACAT
>NW_026347000.1:0-155 GCF_001194135.2 Octopus bimaculoides | reverse complement strand
TATATATATATATATACACACACATATATTTATACATACATACATAAATATATATATACACATATATATTTATACATATATACATATATATATACACATATATTTATACATACATATATATTACATACACATATATATTCATACATACATATATA
>NW_026346998.1:0-263 GCF_001194135.2 Octopus bimaculoides | reverse complement strand
TTCAGTTCACGACACGCATTCAGTTGTGACTGCTTTTGATCTTCCGTGAGAAAGTGAAGCACAAATTTTCTGCAACTCTTTTCATTCACAATTCCTCGCTCAAAATTCGTTGGCAAAATTCGTTGGCAAAATTCGTTGGCAAGTTCATCAATTGTTCGGCGACGGTCCTCCAAGATCACTTCATGAATTTTCGTGATATTTTCATTCGTTCGGGAGGTCAACGGTCACCGTGAACGAGATTGGTCTTCAAGCGAAAAGTGACC
>NW_026346997.1:0-620 GCF_001194135.2 Octopus bimaculoides | reverse complement strand
AGCACTACAAACATGTGGGACACGTCTGTCACATGTCATACACCCCCCCCACACCCACACACACACACATACACGCACACACATACTTACACACGCATACAAATACGTATATATAGATACATGTGTATGTATATATATTTTTCTCTATAAATATAGTATGTAATATATATAATACATACATATATACATATATATATATATGCATGTATATAATATATAATATGTATGTATAATACATATATATACAAATATATAATACATATAATACATATATATATATATATGATATATGTATATATACATATATATATATAAAATATATAATACATATATGTATATAATATATATATATTCACATGCACACTCACACTCACCCACACTCACACAGACGCACACACATATACACATACATATACACACACACACGCAATGTCACCACTAGTACTGCTACTTATGCAGCAGTGTGGTTAGTCTGTTGAAGTTAGTGAGTGAATGAATGAGAGATTTATGAGGAGAAAGAGAGTCACTCACACATACGTTAATGTGAAAAATATTTAATAGACATACATGCAGCAGCATATATGCGCATATATATATATATATATATATATATATATATA
>NW_026346996.1:0-369 GCF_001194135.2 Octopus bimaculoides | reverse complement strand
ATATATATGTATATATATACTACAGGCTTCTTTCAGTTTCCATCTTCCATCTACCAAATTGCTTCACAAGGCTTTGGCTGGCCCAAGGCTATAATAGAAGATACTTGCTCAAGATGCCATACAGTGGTACTGAACAGAGAACAATGTAGTTGGGAAGCAAGCTTCTTACCACACAGCCACAGTTGCAGGTTAGCGTTTAGGCAAGTTTCTATCTTGAAAGAATGGTTTACATCAAATATCAGTGATATGCATTTTCTTTTAAAAAAAAACCTTTCTGAGACGATGAAACCCTACATATATCACAAGGATTAGGTTTTTATTCCTGTATGACTATGTTTCTGTTTTGTTAAGTACTGTTTTGGAAGAAAA
>NW_026346995.1:0-210 GCF_001194135.2 Octopus bimaculoides | reverse complement strand
TACAACATAATACACACACAAATTTGTTCTTACTTCTATAAGTACAAGCAACCCTCCCATAGGCATCTACATGCATGCCCCATATGATGGTCGGGTGAAACAAGCAAAGAAATTCACTGAGTTAGCATAATAGACACACCATGCTTTGTTTTTTCTTGTGTCATTGTTTATATATATATATATATATATATATATATATATATATATATA
>NW_026346994.1:0-375 GCF_001194135.2 Octopus bimaculoides | reverse complement strand
ATCAGGACATACGGCTACACCGAGTGAAAGAAGTATAGGAGTTCGTCGTCCTCCCCCTGCGAGCACTAGGACAAGCACACCAACACGAGATAGAACATCAAGTTTAGGTAGCATTTCATTATCGCCAGTGCCATCATTTCGTGATCACCGTATTTCGAGCTCTGAGCAAAGCTCATCGCCCCGATATTTGTTACCAAGACCACTTCGCAGCACTACAGAGGAATATAGGGTATATCCCTCTCAAACGACAGATACAACTTCTAATCGTGAACAATCTGAACAGCTAGTATCTCTTGACGAACCAGAGGACTTTGAAACTTTGAGACGATTATTTGACGAGGATTTGGCAGCAATTGGAGATGCATATTCTCCAGA
>NW_026346993.1:0-254 GCF_001194135.2 Octopus bimaculoides | reverse complement strand
TAACAGCTAAAGGTCTGGTACACAGAAATATGTTATTAAGACGACTTATTGTTCACTTTAAGTAAATTCCCAGGTAAACGTTTCAAATAGAAAGGCAGAAGACACCAGAAGCAAAGATAAAGAATATACACATACAGTTAAATATAGAAGTGTAAAGTATTTGCTACATAATCTCTATAATAAACATGGTACTGAATGGAATAATTCCCCGTTTGAACTGTTTTTAATTACATATATACATGTGGGGGGGGGGG
>NW_026346992.1:0-242 GCF_001194135.2 Octopus bimaculoides | reverse complement strand
ATATATATATGTATATATAAATTTGTGCGTGTATATATTTATATATATCTTCAGTGACACATACATCAATACGTACATTTATGTAATCACCCTGAAAAATGCACTCACACACGGGTACATATGTATCCACACAAACGCACACACAGATACACGCAAAAATAGACATATTTTTATACATTTTATACTTTTAATCAGTATTATATATGTCTGTCTATCTGCCTGCCCATCTATCTGTTTCTCTC
>NW_026346991.1:0-659 GCF_001194135.2 Octopus bimaculoides | reverse complement strand
ACCAACGTCGCCATCATCATCGTAGTTATCGCCATCATCATCATCATCATTATCACCACCATCATCATCATCATCATTGCCACAATCATCGTCGCCATCGTTCTTGAATATAGTGATAATAATGGTAAATTAAGTTATTGAAGTATTCATGTTACATTTAAGAGTGACTATTTCTTTATAAACAATGTTCTTTGTTTTATTTCGGGATGCGTAAACAGAAAGATTTGCTTTTGCTTCCACACATGATGCTCCTACATAAAGTTGGCCATGGATTGTTCAAGTTGCAATCCAGCAACTTTTAGTGTTTAACCTTGACTTTTATTAATGGTGATGGCAAAAGAAAGTGAAATAGGAAACTGGTATAGATGGTATAACTGGTATGCGAGGAATGAAAACGGTCTCACCTTTACCACAACCAGTGAGAATATTTGCCTCAATGCATTTCGTCATAAGTTTGTGCACCATTGCGTAATTTTGGTTGAGACAAATTATGTAATAGCATAATAAGAGTCCTTTTTAAGCTGAAGACCATAAGGAACTGTACATGGTGACTCTAGTGAGTTCAAAAATTCGATAGGTTAGTTAACAATATCCTGATCGTCAACAACCCTGTCAATTGAGTTATAAGTGAATACTTCTCCCGGAAGTTTATTCAATAG
>NW_026346990.1:0-403 GCF_001194135.2 Octopus bimaculoides | reverse complement strand
TGTGATTGTAAGCGGATGTATAATGCTTACGTGTTTATGTGATTATGTTGGACGAATGGCAAAGTGATTATCGAGTACGTTTCTCAGTCACAATTTTCTGGGTTAGATACCGCAGCATGTTACTCAAGTATCTACCAAAACCTGAGTAGTGATATCGGACAGACGGAAACAGTATACACGACCATTGATCGTTTTGGCTGTACGCGTGACTCAACAGAGCTGACATTGTCTCATTGTAGTGTCACGCTGCTTCTGGTTGGAAATTATATTAATGGTACCAGCGCCCGTCGAGTGTTTAACCACCTGTGTGAATGTGTGCACACCCGCATGTACGTGTGTGTGTTTGTATGTGTGGTTGTGTGTGAGTGTTTGTGTGTGTATGTACACCCCCCCCCCACATATA
>NW_026346989.1:0-327 GCF_001194135.2 Octopus bimaculoides | reverse complement strand
ATAGGCGCAAGGCGTGACTGTATGGTAAGGAACTTGCTTCCCGGCCATATGGCTCCGGGTTCAGTCCCACTGCGGGGTACCTTGGGTAAGTGTCTTCTACTATAGCCTTAGGCCGACCAAATCCTTGTGAGTGGATCTGGTAGACGGAAACTGAAAGAAACTCGTCGTATATATGTATGCATATGTGTGTCTTTGTGTCTGTATTTGTCTCCCCACCATCGCTTGACAACCGATGTCCGTGTGTTTACATCCCCGTAATATAGCGGTTCGACAAAAAACCGATAGAATAAATACTAGTCTTACAAAGAATAAGTCCTGGGGTCGATT
>NW_026346988.1:0-214 GCF_001194135.2 Octopus bimaculoides | reverse complement strand
GTTTCTTTTCATTATATGTTTTTGGTAATTTCTGCTGGGGAGGCTTTGATTATTATTCAGTAGTCTTATTTTTACGTGTTTTCACTGCACTACCGAGCCCAGTTCTGTATGCCTTTGGTATGTGCTGTGGTATTTTGTGATGCTCTTATTCTTATTGTATTGAAAGCGATTTACGAAGGACATATGCGGTACCTAGTAGTGCTATTTTTGTATG
>NW_026346987.1:0-257 GCF_001194135.2 Octopus bimaculoides | reverse complement strand
AGATCCATTTTTCGTCACCAGTCACAAGTCTATCCAAATAGGGTGAAATGTATTCGCGAGAATGGACAGAAGAGCAAATGTCAACTCGGGATTTGCGGTTGCTTTCGGACAATTCATGACACACCCATTTTCCCAAGTTTAGGAACCTTTCCAAGTTGTTGAAGATGACGATGAACAGATGTATGGCTTGAACTAAGCTTTATTGCAAATTCTTCAACTGATAATACAGGATTTTCTTCAAGTAATGCCTCAAGGAG
>NW_026346986.1:0-263 GCF_001194135.2 Octopus bimaculoides | reverse complement strand
GCAACATGGCGTTTTGAGTTAAGTGTATTTGTGAATATGTAATTGAGTAGGTGTGTTGGTTGAACACAAGAGTGTGCATCTATTCACATAAAGATCTCACGTAGAGAATTTCTGGAATGTCTTACAAATATTCACTGTGCTACTAATGGATTGGATTTCTTTCGCTCTTTTTCCGTGAGACCAAGTGTTTCTAGGTTTTTGTACGTATCTGTCTATGTATATATATGTGTGTGTGTATGTATGTATGTATGTATGTATGTATG
>NW_026346985.1:0-874 GCF_001194135.2 Octopus bimaculoides | reverse complement strand
TATATATACATATATATATATAGGGAAAGTGAATGTGGGAGAGAGTAAGAGGGAATAGGGAGAAACAAGGGAAAAACCAATAGGGAATGGGATAGATAAATACATAAGACAGACAGACAATCAGATAAACTGACATACAGGCAGACAGACAGGCAGGCAGACAGACAGATAGATAGATAGATAGATAGATAGATAGATAGATAGATAGACAGACAGAAAGATAGATAGATAGATAGGTAGATAGACAGCATGAAAGGAAGAATGAAAAGAAAGAAACGTGCTTTGTTTTGATAAAAATGCATGCTCTTTTTTTTTGTTTTCATAACATTTCTCCATTATATTTTTGGAGAACTTTGAATCAAAGCTAATCAGCATGAAAAGAACTCCAGGTGAGAACTAAAGGGAAAATGCCGATTCTCCATTTTTTTTTTATAATTTAGATAAGTTTACTACCAGGTAAATGTTTGTCAAAGCTAATAAGTCATTTCAAATGTTTTTAAAGGAACGTTTTTTTTTTTACATTACTTTGTTTCCGTTCGTACTTTCATTTTACTCGAGATTGCTATGTTGATTCATAAGTCTTCAACATTTTAGTAAGTTCCATTCTCTATCAAACTAATCAATCAACCTACAATAAATAATAGCCTATTAAATTCCTAGAATTTTTACTGAGCCCTGTATGAAACTACACTGAAACTATTTTCAATATCATATTTGTTATCACATCTAGTATGTGTATAAATTTGTTATCACAACTAGTATATATATAAATTCGGACTAGATACAACACATATACATAAACATACGTATATACATACATACATACATACATACATACACACATACATGAACACATAATATCTAAACATATGTA
>NW_026346984.1:0-445 GCF_001194135.2 Octopus bimaculoides | reverse complement strand
AAGGATGAAAGGCAAAATCGACCTCGGTGGAATTTGAACTCAGAACGAAAATGCTGCTAAGCATTATGCCCGACGTGCTAACGATTCTGCCAGCTCGCCGCTCTATATCTATCGCACCATTCCCTTGTCTCTAATTCTAATATATCGCTTTCCGCAATCTTTCGTTTGTCTGTGCCAATCCTTCCTAAATTCCTCCTTTTTTCGTATCACAACCTGATACCTTTTTTTTTCCTTACTCAGCTTAATTCACCCAAATTTACAATATATCGCATTTGCTCTTCCTCTCGAATTGGAAATACCGAACCAATGGGCTCCATTATTAACCCTCGTTACAACAGTAAATTCCACAACCGAAAGAAGCGGAGATATTTGGCACTCCGTCGATTACGACGTCGAGAAACCGGGAAACCGGGCCCATGAGCTTGGCTAGGCTTTAAAAGGGCGC
>NW_026346983.1:0-239 GCF_001194135.2 Octopus bimaculoides | reverse complement strand
GTGTGTGTGTGTGTGTGTGTGTGTGTGTGTGCGCGCGCGCATGCGTGCGTGTGAAAGACAGATAAAGAGGTAGGTATGTATTGTTGTTACTGAAGTAACTAACAAGTTTTGATTAAAAATGCAGGAATTTTTAAGTGCAAATCTGTTAGTGCTTTGAATAAGTGTTATTCTTCAACAGTATTCAAACTATTACTAATGTTCACCAAGAAAGTCAATCTAAACATTATTTGCACAATTTA
>NW_026346982.1:0-709 GCF_001194135.2 Octopus bimaculoides | reverse complement strand
CACACACACACACACACACACATATACACAGTGGGCTTCTTTTAGTTTCTGTCTGCCAAATCCACTCATAAGTCTTTGGTCAGCCCAAAGCTATAGCAGAAGACATTTGCTCAAGATGCCATGCAGTGGGACTGAACCCAGAACCTTGTGGTTGGGAAGCAAGCTTTTTACCACACAGCCATGCCTATGCCTATATATATGTGTGTGTGTGTGTGTCTGTATGTATGTGTTTGTATTCCTTACTCCTTCCTGTATTGAGTACTTCTTTTGAATCTAAAAGTCCAGTCAGATAAGTAAGATAGAGAAATATAAAGCACATATGCATATATTCACACATCTATACACACACACACATATACACACGATGAGGTGCTAAAAGTTTTCTGGCTTTGGGTAAAAGAAAATACTGGTTGGATAAGTTGATTATGATTTTATTTAACATATTCGCCTTTCAGATTCATACACTTATTGCAGTGGTCCTTCAGTTTTTCTAATCCCTGTAAAAGAACTTGGAAGGCTGGGCCTCATGGAAAGCAGACATTAAACAATGATGATGACGATGATGACATATATATAACTGCATCTTTCTATATGGCTGTGTGGTAAGAAACTTACTTCCCAACCATATGGTTCCAAGTTCAGTCCCATTGTGTGGCCCTTTGGGCAAGTGTCTTCAACTATAGTCTTGGGCTGACCAAAGCCTTGTGAG
>NW_026346981.1:0-247 GCF_001194135.2 Octopus bimaculoides | reverse complement strand
GTGGTTGGTAAGCAAGCTCCTTACCACACAGCCACTCCTGCGCCTATATAAAAACATTAATTAGAGAACAAATATGATGCTTTATTTACATTTGATGGATATTTGTCCTCATCTTGTTTTTTGTTAACACAACATTTCGGCTGATATACCCTCCAGCCTTCATCAGGTGTCTTGGGGAAATTTCGAAACTGTGTTCCCATTCCTAAGGTATTTTTCGGTGTTGTTGTTATTATTATTATTATTATTA
>NW_026346980.1:0-433 GCF_001194135.2 Octopus bimaculoides | reverse complement strand
TCTGAAGGAGCAAAGTCGGGAGAATAAGGTGGATGAGGAATTTTTTCCCAGTCAAGCTCTTTGATCTTCTGTGATGTGATCTTTGCAGTGTGGGGTCATGCATTGTCCTGATGAAACATCTCTCCTTTTTGATTCACTAAAGCAGGTCTTTTTTTCTTCAAAGCTTGGTTCAAACGCTCTAATTGCTGACAGTAGACTTGAGCATTGATTGCTGCATTAGGTGGTAACAATTCAAAGTGAATTACTCCTTTGCAATCCTACCAGATAGAGAGAAGAACCTTTTTCCCATGAAATTCCTTTCTCGGTTGTTGTTAAGCTTTTTCCTTTTTACCAAGTCACTGTTTACGATGTTTAACATTTCGATAGAAGATCCATTTTGCATCACAAGTCTATCCGAAAAGGGTGAAATGAGTTCGAGAGAATGGAGAAAAGA
>NW_026346979.1:0-234 GCF_001194135.2 Octopus bimaculoides | reverse complement strand
CATCACTCACACATATATACATGCCTGTACATAGACACACATACACATCATTACATACATATTCACATCATATATTCACACCATCACACACCAACACCATTATATATATATACACATACACTATTATTTATATACACATGCCCTATCACAGATGCACATCGTTGCACATGCACACACCACGGCATATATATACCATCATCTTTGAGTGCACAATTCTACACACACACACACACA
>NW_026346977.1:0-238 GCF_001194135.2 Octopus bimaculoides | reverse complement strand
TAGCAGTGAGCACTTTCACTTCTGACAGCTAATAGCATGATAGTTCCTTCTTATATGTAGCATTCACACTCACACACAGACATACATCTTTAACGCCACAATAAATATATCTGTTATTCATCTAATACGGTTGTGGTCTTTCATTACTGGTCATCTATGTTATCGTCGTATAACATATGTATATCATCCATTGATATATATTATTTTGTGTTCGACCGTGTGACGCGTTTAAATAAAA
>NW_026346976.1:0-360 GCF_001194135.2 Octopus bimaculoides | reverse complement strand
AGGGGTCTGTTTGCCGAGATATCTTCCCAGTGTGCGGGGTCGATGTTAGTGCTTTTCAGGGTTGACTTGAGTTGGTCCTTGTACCGCCTCAAGGGGGCTCCATGCGGACGTTTTCCTTCAGACAGTTCACCGTAGAGACAGATCTTTTGGAGGCAATGTTCATTCATCCGACGGACGTGACCTGACCATCAGAGACGATGTTCAATGATCAAGGCTTCGATGCTCAGGAGACCTGATCTTTCAAGCACAGAGTTATTGGTGATGTGATCTTCCCAGTGGATGTTCAGGATAGAACGAAGTTTGGATTGAGGGAAGCGCTCTAGTTTCTTCATGTCCTCACGGTAAACAGTCCAGGTTTCA
>NW_026346974.1:0-398 GCF_001194135.2 Octopus bimaculoides | reverse complement strand
TATGAGTGTATGCGTGTATTGATATAAATGTATTTGAATGCACACGTATTTTTGTGTCTGTGTGTCTGTATGTATATACGTATATATATATATGTATATATCTATGTAAGCATGTACGCATGTACGTATACGTATATATATATATATATATATATATATATACCAAGCACTGCAAAAGTGCAGAAAAGCAATTTACAGCCGACTCTCTTATCTCACAGCAACCGGCATTGGATCAAAGGGGGATCGATATGAACTTCAGAATCAATATATACTGATAAATATTTAGATATTTAGATATACTATATAATTGAGATTATTCCAAAAACTGTTTAGATCTATATATATTCACGTCCACATACATACATACATACATACATACATACATACATACATACATA
>NW_026346973.1:0-333 GCF_001194135.2 Octopus bimaculoides | reverse complement strand
TGGTTTTCTGATTGCAGCTCTCCTGTGAAATCTGGCTTTGTGCAGCTCCCGGCAAACAGTTTTGGTGGAAACTGGGTTCTCAAGGTGGTCATTAAGCTCTACAGTAATTTTGGGAGCTGTACTTTTGTGATCCTTTCTAACAATTAGCATAAGAATCCGACGGTCCCTATCTGAAAGTTTTTATTTTCTTTCAAAGTTTTGTTTCAGCGAGGAGATTTCTCCCTCTTTCTCAAAGGCTGTCATTACTTTCGAGACGGTACTTCTTCATAAACCAAACATTTCAGCTGTTTTCATTACGCTAGCACCTGCCATATGAGCACCAACAATTTGACC
>NW_026346972.1:0-210 GCF_001194135.2 Octopus bimaculoides | reverse complement strand
ATGAAGACAGGGAAAGCCCCCGGCCCATCAGGAATCACCACTGAGATGCTTAGAATATCTGGCAGTGTGGGTTATGGTCTAATCACCCACATTGTAAATCAGGTGGTTCACGAAGGAGTCATACCCAACGACTGGTGTAGCAGTATCATAGTCAACTGCAACAAAGGTAAAGGTGATGCATTAAATATGAATAATTACAGAGGTATCAAG
>NW_026346971.1:0-378 GCF_001194135.2 Octopus bimaculoides | reverse complement strand
CTTTTTGCCTTTCATTTCCTACAAATTTCCTCGTTGTCTTTCTTCGTTTCTCCTTAAACCACACTTTCCATCTCTTCCACTTTCTCCCTCTCTTCCTCTATAACTCACACAGAGTCTTTCTGTCCGTCTGCCCGTCTTCCTATCTGTCAGTCCGTTTGTCCCTTTCTTTCTCTCATCCACACTCCCTCGAACACTCAGCCACACTGTCTGCATTTCTCCCCTTCTCTCCCTCACACACACGCACACTCACATTCCGCCTCTCTTTTTTCTGTCTTTCTTTCTTTCCTTTCTTTCTCTCTGTCTCCTTCTCTCCCTACCTTCTTTCTCTCTATCTCTCCCTCTCACCATATATATATATATATATATATATATATATAT
>NW_026346970.1:0-218 GCF_001194135.2 Octopus bimaculoides | reverse complement strand
CCTTGGCAGTTTCATCCACTGGAAAGTACATCGGATAATAATATATGATTGTATATCAATGTATATAATTCCAAATATATTCAACAACCGTATATCATGCAACAATCGTATGACAAATCCAAGAAGCTCCAGGGTCGTAACGACTGGTAGAGTAACCGTTGAGTAGGTAGGGAGCATGGATCTATCTATCTATCTATCTATCTATCTATCTATCTATC
>NW_026346969.1:0-234 GCF_001194135.2 Octopus bimaculoides | reverse complement strand
ATATATATATATATATATATATATATACTGCAATATGCAAGATGTTTTTAGAAGAAACTCCATCCGCTCTCATCGAACGAAGAACCCAGTGGGCGAAACTGTATCTCGAAAGCAAGGATGTGGCAGAAATCTAAAATACTCACACATGCACATACGTATTAACGGAGAAACAATCACGTATATATGTGCTACTATCTATCTATCTATCTATCTATCTATCTATCTATCTATCTA
>NW_026346968.1:0-286 GCF_001194135.2 Octopus bimaculoides | reverse complement strand
AAAGGGTGTACAACAACGAGTTGTACAGTACCTTACCTATGAGGGACCAATGCATTGTGGGCCCTAAACAGGTCTTTGGGATTAATAAGGAATCTCATAAATTCCATTTTTTCCTTGTCATATTTGTTATACTTGGCCAACAGTGAGGAATTCATGAGGTAGATCTAGTTGTATTTATATCAATAGTGTTGCAAACATCAGGTTGCCATACACAGTAAAAGGGCTTAAATCAGCATTGTATCAAGTGTATAACAAAGTTTTAAATAATTACCTTATATATATATAT
>NW_026346967.1:0-210 GCF_001194135.2 Octopus bimaculoides | reverse complement strand
ATACATACATACATACATACATACATACATACATACATACACATATACAAGCATAAATAATACTTTTCTATATACATACATGGTGGCTCTTAGACGAATATGGCCACCAGTAGCACCAACACTGCATTGCCACCATCGGTAGTTTAAGCACTCATATTCCCTACGTTCTGAGCTCAAATTCCGCCGAGGTCGACTTTGCTTTTCATCCTT
>NW_026346966.1:0-528 GCF_001194135.2 Octopus bimaculoides | reverse complement strand
ACATACAATGAATATAAAATATACGATATTGCTTTTTTTGTTTTATTTTTCATGTTTCAATAAATCTGAGCAAATATTGAAAATTTAATCAATGTTGCACAAATGATCAAATGTGTTGAATAATCATTGAACAAATGTAAAAAAAAACTGTGTTTCTCGAAATATGTGTGTGTGTGTGTGTGTATGTGTGTGTGGAGACACAATGGCCTAGTGGTTAGGACAGTGGACTCACAGTCATAGGATCGCAGTTTCGATTCCCAGACCAGGAATTGTGTTTATTGAGCGAAAACACCTAAAGCTCCACAAGGCTCTGGCAGTGGGTGGTGGCGAACCCTGCTGTACTCTTTCACCACAACTTTCTCTCACTCTTACTTCCTGTTTCTGTTGTACCTCAGGTTCTTGAGGTGGTCATTAAGCTCTGCAGTAATTTTAGCAGCTGTACTTTTGTGATCCTTTCTGACAATTCATATAAGAGTCTGACGGTCCCTATCTGAAAGTTTTGGTTTTCTTCCGGAATTTTGTTTCGAC
>NW_026346965.1:0-219 GCF_001194135.2 Octopus bimaculoides | reverse complement strand
TGTCTGTGTGAAGAAGGGGTCACAAAGCAGCTTTGACATAGTAACCAAATTTTCTCCAAATCTTTATAGTAAACCCAATAATTGAAATTTAAATATCTTAATTTTCTTATAAAAATTGTTATTGCTTTGATGGCCCAATAGGTAAGGGTATTTATAAATAATAACGAAGTACTCTAGTGGAGGTTTCAAATCTCTGCCAGAAATTACAAGATGTCTTAT
>NW_026346964.1:0-320 GCF_001194135.2 Octopus bimaculoides | reverse complement strand
CCACAGATATCACAGTGATATGGCTTCTCTCCTGTATGAGTACGTTTGTGGTAAGATAAACTTGCACTACTAGTAAATGTTTTATCACAGGTACCACAGCGGAATGGTTTTTCTCCTGTGTGAATACGTATGTGGCGAGTTAAATTTGTACTCTCTGAGAAAGTTTTACTACAAATATTGCACTGGTATGAAGAGCTGTCTCCAGTATGAATATGCAGGTGTCTATTTAGATGGCTTTTTGTAGAGAATGTTTTACCACATATATCACAGCAGTATGGACTCTCCCCAGTGTGTATATGCTTGTGATTAGACAAACTAGA
>NW_026346963.1:0-253 GCF_001194135.2 Octopus bimaculoides | reverse complement strand
GTTGATGGCTGTCTGGCACTAATCTTTCGTGTAGTGGAAGGAGTTATCTGATCTTGACTATAATCTGACATCTAAGACTGCTTTGTGGTATTCGAGGTGGAGATGGAGTGGGACGTTGCTGGTGGTGGAGGGAAGGGAGATGGGCGGGTAGGTGGTGGCGACGACGACGATGATGACGATGATGATGACGATGATGATGATGGAGAATATGATGATGATGATGATGATGATGATGATGATGATGATGATGATG
>NW_026346962.1:0-382 GCF_001194135.2 Octopus bimaculoides | reverse complement strand
ATGTATGTATGTATGTATGTATGTATGTATGTATGTACGTACGTATTCATGTATGCATATTTGTATGTATGCATGTATGTATGAATCTATGTATTTACGTATGTATGCGTGTATATATGCATGTATGCATACATGTATGTGTGTATGTATGTATTTACGTATGTATGCGTGTATGTATGCATGTATGTATGTATGCTTGTATGCATGTATGTATGTATGTATGTATGCATGTATGTGTAATGTGAATGTGGACTTATATGCTTGGACGTGTGTTTATGTGAAGAAGGATTCAACTATTATTGTTGTAGTTGTTTTTCTTGTTGATTTCACTACTGCTGCTGACGCTGCTGCTGACGCTGCTGCTGACGCTGCTGCTGACGCT
>NW_026346961.1:0-862 GCF_001194135.2 Octopus bimaculoides | reverse complement strand
ATCCAGAAGTCAGCTTGCATAGACTCTCCAATTCTTTCCCCTTATGTCGTGCTGCTTGCCCACGATCAATCAGGTTCTTGTTTCCTGTCCATACTTTGATATCATCAGTGCTCAAAATACTCCAACATTCTCTTCCTCTCTTCATCTCCACACTTTCTGTCAGAATAGTCTTAGCAAGGACGGAATAGTCACATCTGCAATACTTCGATTCAATGTCTACTCGACTGAGTTTTACTTAAGGCTAAATAACATCACCAGCCACAACTGTGCTTCGTAATTGGTCAAAAGTATCTAATACCGCTAACAGTATTCGTTTTTTTCAGTTGCTATCATGTTTTTTCATTTACCAGATTATGTTCTATCATTGTTATTGTTTCTCCTTCCGTTTCTATTTGTACCTCTCTACCTCTTGTAGTTGTATTATATTTGGCGACGAACAGGGGAGTTGTGGATGTTTTCCTTCAATGATAAAATTGACATGGTTTGCGTGCCTTTGTGTGAATGTATGTATGTATGTAGGTAGGTATGTAGGTAGGTAGGTAGGTAGGTAGGTAGGTAGGTAGGTAGGTATGCTTATGCACGCATGTACGTACATGTATGTATCTGAACATGTATATATGTCTGTATATTTATGTATGTATGTATATGTATGTGTCTGTATATTAATATATGTACGTAGATATGTATTTATACATATGTATATATTTATCTGTATGTACGTATGTATGCGTGTATATGCATATACATATATATAAATGCATATATATATTTACACACACATGTATATATATGTATATGCAGTTTTGTATGTATATATGAATGGGTATAGAGTGCTTGTATTCATTAATATGTTATTCGTGTT
>NW_026346960.1:0-302 GCF_001194135.2 Octopus bimaculoides | reverse complement strand
TTCATACAGGAGAGAAGCCATATCGTTGTGATATTTGTGGTAAATCATTCACTCAAAATAGTAATTTAACAAAACACAAACGTATTCATACAGGTGAGAAACCATATTGTGATATCTGGTAAATCATGCACTCAAAGTAGTGATTTAACAAAACACAGACATATTCATACGAGGGAGAAAAGAAAAGCTTAGTTTCTTGTTTGCTGTATCTTTTTAAAATTGCTGTTTTATGCAAGGGAAATTATGACTGAAGTTTTTCCAAAAATTTTAGATATTTTTTTGTTTTGTTTATGCAATTTCCC
>NW_026346959.1:0-318 GCF_001194135.2 Octopus bimaculoides | reverse complement strand
TCGCGAGTGACTGATGCAACAGGAGTCGAAGCAATCCTTTTCGGTAATGAAGAAACTCGCAAATTCCATTTTCTGTTTTTCGTATTAGTTATAGATAACACTGTTGCTCCAGCATGACCGCAATTGCATGGCTCAAACGAATAAAGGAATAAAAGAAAGTACAAATGCAGAGAGTGAAAGAGAGAGAAAGCGAAAGAAAGAGAAAGAGAAAGAGAGAGAAAAAGCGAAAGAGAGAGAAAGAGAAGGAGAGAGGGAGAGCTAAATAGACTGGCAGAGTGTGTGTGTGTGTGTGTGTGTGTGTGTGTGTGTGTGTGTGTG
>NW_026346958.1:0-250 GCF_001194135.2 Octopus bimaculoides | reverse complement strand
TGTATGCGTGTATATATATTTATTTTACAGTTTTAATTCTTATATGTGTGTATATTGCGTGTACGTGTTTTTTTTTCTCTTTCATCTTTAAGGGAACTGATATTTTATATAGATATATATTTGTATTTTTACTTTTTTTATTTGATTTGATTTGTATGTATTTGTGGATGTAGTTAAAGGGGTAGATGGAGCTCCTATGTTTAATAAAGCTGTGGGGAAGGCAATCTGTCTAGGAGAAGGTAATTCCGAA
>NW_026346957.1:0-225 GCF_001194135.2 Octopus bimaculoides | reverse complement strand
CATTCACTGTATCCAAATGCAATGATAGTCGATGCGGTACATGCCAATCAATTCATACTGGCCCATATATGAACACAAAAACTGGGAAAATATTCACCAATGCGAACATGAACTGCAAAAGTAGAAATCTAATCTACTGCATCAAATGCCCTAATTGTGAAGAACTATACATTGGCCAGACAGGTAATGCACTATCGGAATGCTCACGTGTGCATCGACAACAGA
>NW_026346956.1:0-603 GCF_001194135.2 Octopus bimaculoides | reverse complement strand
TATATATATATATATATATACACATACTAACCTTTGCTCTTTTCTTTATCATCTTTTGTTGCTTATCTTTCATTATTTACTCTGTTTCATCTATTTATTGCAAATGGTTTGGAGCAGCGTGTTTAGTTGAAGTACATTGGGCATCGCACAAGTGAGGAATTGTTGAAACCATCTGATATTATCAGTATCCGTTTGCAATTTTCACTGATAGCCACAGACAAGTTGCATTCATTTACTGAGAAACAACATTCTTATTAAGTAAAACAAAAGTATTCATATCTCTAAGTTTCTAACTGTTGCATTCTAAAATAATGGAATTTCATATATTAAAAGTTAGATTATATAATATTGCATGTTCAGTTATAATAATGCAGTTTCAGTTGTTATTGCCGTTTTGTTATTGAAGCTGTTGTTGCTGCTGCTTCTGCAACTGCTGTTATTGTTGTTTAGTTGTTTAGCTCAGGTCATCACTCATCAAAAAGCCCTAAAATCAAAGGACATTCTACATGACAGGAACTATAATATCCAATTGCTTTCTTTTTTAAGATAGTAAGGTGTTTGAGCTGGTGGAGTTGGTGGAGGTGATGTTTGTGGTGAGGATGG
>NW_026346955.1:0-485 GCF_001194135.2 Octopus bimaculoides | reverse complement strand
AGTGAATAAACCTTTCAATATCATGCAATTTGAGATTTAAATTTTTTGTTAGTATAAAACCGGAACATTATTTAAAATATAATTCCCTGCAGCCACAATGGCAATTATCTCACTCTAACATCACTAACATCACCATCACACCACAGTTACTAATAGCAGCAGCTGTAGCATATCGATATAATCAGAAGCAACATCATTATCATCACCACCACCACCACCACCAAAGTCATCATTTATACTATGTCACTACTGTGTCACCATTTATAGTCAGCCCTCTCCACCACCAAATATTAAGTTACATTTAATAAAATACTTTTAATCAATTATCGGTGACAATAACATCAACAAAAACACACAAAAAAAACAAGATTGTAAAGAATTTTTGTTTTAGTCTCATTTCTCTCTCTCTCGCTTTCCCTCTCCATTTCTCATCTTTCACTCTCCATCTCTCTCTCTCTCTCTCTCTCTCTCTCTCTCTCTCTCTC
>NW_026346954.1:0-316 GCF_001194135.2 Octopus bimaculoides | reverse complement strand
ACATATGTACGTGTGTGTATGCAAGATTATGTACATGTGTGTGTGCGTTCGTGTTTATGTGTGTTACTGGTTTCAGTCACTGGGCTTGTAACATGCTGGAGCAACTCTCTGCAGGTAAGGTGCAATATATCGGCCCTCACCAAAGTGGTAAGCTGGCAGAATAGTTTGCATACTGGACAGAATGCTTAGCAGCAGTTTGTCTGGTTCTTTACACTCTTAGTTCAAACTCTACTGAGATCCTTTTCCTTCTATTTTTTTGAAAGGCGACGAGCTGACAGAAACGTTAGCACGCCGGGCGAAATGCTTAGCGGTATTT
>NW_026346953.1:0-370 GCF_001194135.2 Octopus bimaculoides | reverse complement strand
ATGCCCGGTTTGTTCTGTATTGACTTGATGAATTCCTTAAGCTTTCTTAGGTGAAAATTTTTTCTAAGTGGATGCTCCTTATATTTTACATTAGCTATAAGATCAAAAAGATCTTTTTCAAAGTTTTCTAGTAGTGGGTTAGGAGGTGGATTTTTTCTACTCTTAAAAATCTTCTTAAAATAGGTCCTATCTTGTGTTTCAGTTGATGGGTATTTCATTTTTCTATCATGGTGGAAGGCAATCCATCTCATCCTCCTAATAAAATCATTAGTTCTGTGGATTAACAGCCACATATAAGTATCCTTATTTCATGATTTTTATGGAAAATAATTACATCTCATTTTATTTATTTTATTAACATACCTCTTAT
>NW_026346952.1:0-836 GCF_001194135.2 Octopus bimaculoides | reverse complement strand
ATTTCATTTTCATAATTAGTATACAAAACTTAATCCATATACCAAATTTGGAAACAATTGGAACAAAACTGTAAACAGAGACGAAAACCACGAAGATCCCTCAAAACAACTAAATACTCCATTTATCGCATAATATTCTAAATTAAATTCATTGAAAGACGAAATTAATTTCTGTAAATAACCAATAAAAATCAACAAAAATTTGAAGTTGAAAATTTACACAAAAATTACAAATACATCGAATGTTCATGATATTGACTTCAATCTAATTATAAATCAAAGTTAATGGCAAGAAACTCCTACAATTTACAAACTGGTTTGCGTCGCAGGTTACGCGTTTTTATGCATGCATCAATGTACGTATGTATGTGTGTGTGTGTGTGATTATGTATGTGTGTATGTATATATGTATGTATGCATGCATGCGTTCTTGCATGTATGTATGCATGCACGTATGCATGCATGCATGTATGTATGTATGTATGCAGGCATGCATATATGTATGCGTGCGTGTGTATGTGTGTATATACGCATGCATGCACGTATGTATGCATGTATGTATGTATGTAAGAATGAATGTATATGTACGTCCGTGTATGTGCATATATGAATATATGTCTAAGTATATGTATATCTGTACGTAAGTGAATGCATGGATGTATATACAGGTGTATATATATACACGTGTGTATATATATACATACATACATGCATGCATGCATACATACATGCATGCATACATAATACATACATGCATACACACACATACACATACGCATATATGCACACTCACATACACACATATATATATATGCATATATATATATATATATATA
>NW_026346951.1:0-245 GCF_001194135.2 Octopus bimaculoides | reverse complement strand
CTTCTTCTTCTTCTTCTTCTTCTTCTTCTTGTTCTGCTTCTTCTTCTTCTGCTTCTTGTTCTTCTTCTTCGTCTCCTCCTCCTCCTCCTTCTTCTTCTTCTTCTTCTTCTTCTTCTTCGTCTCCTCCTCCTCCTCCCCCTTCTTCTTCTTCTTCTTCTTCTGCTCTGCCAAGAATTCACAACGACCTTGAACCCACGAACCCACAAGAGTAAACAAGAGAGACAGAGACAAGCAGAAACAAGGAA
>NW_026346950.1:0-636 GCF_001194135.2 Octopus bimaculoides | reverse complement strand
TTATATATATAAATGTGTGTGTATATATGCGTGTGTGTGTGTGTGAGTGTTTACATATATGTGTATATGTGTGTATATTTATATATATTTACATATATAAGTACATTCACTTATCATCAGCAGCATCATCATAACGTTCAGTTTCCCATGCTTGCATGGGTCAGGGGAGTTTGTTGAGGTGTATTTTCAACGGCGGATGCTATTTGCACTGCCAACCGTCACCTGTTTCCAAACAAGGTTATTGTTTCCCTGCTATGGCCACCCTTAGTTTTCCTGAAAGACAAGGAAATGAAATGAACGACGTCATTACCCGGTATGACAGTGATTAGAACAACCATCATGTGACATTAAGAGAATACACACACACACACACACACACACACGTACATGCATTATATATATTTTACTTGTTTTAGTCATCGAACTGTGGCCATGCTAGAGCACCACTGAAAAGTTTGGGTCAAATGAATTGAATTGAATTTCTTTTTTTTGTTTAAGCCTAGTTTTTATTCTATTGGTTATTCCTGCCAAATCGCTAAGATATTGGGATGTAAACAAACCAATACCAGTGGTCAATTTTTGATGGAGACAAACACAGATATACAGATACATACATACATACATACATACATATAT
>NW_026346949.1:0-307 GCF_001194135.2 Octopus bimaculoides | reverse complement strand
TTATATATTCATAAACATACATACTTATATACATACATGTGTATGTGTATGTGGACGTGCATGGCTTAGTAATTAGGGTGTTGCACTCATGATTGTAAAATTGTGGTTTCGATTCCTGCTACGGGCGATACAAGACACTTCATTTCACGTTGCCCTAGGTCGCTCAAAATGATCAACCCTGCAAAGAATCGGCGCCCCCTTTGGGTCGGGGATCGGTGAGACAACAGAATCATGGAAACCGATCTTATCAATGGTTCGAGAAGGACCTTTGAACTATATATATATATATATATATATATATATATAT
>NW_026346948.1:0-315 GCF_001194135.2 Octopus bimaculoides | reverse complement strand
ATGATGACATTTGAGAGATTTTTTTGTGTTTTAGTTATAGGGATAAGATTCTTAAACCCCAAGAAAGATAAATTTAATCATTATTTGTGAAGAGTGGGTTTGAATTTCTTAATAAAGTCCAATTCTTTGCATTTTCTCTCAATTTCATTCCGGTTGTAAAGTTTATGCAATGGAAATATAATAAAAGTTTGATGACCACATGTTGCCAGATGGTTAATCAGTGGTATTTGGCGGACTTCTGGGTTTTTAATCTGTTGTCGATGCTCCCGTGAGCGTTCCGATAGTGCATTACCTGTCTGGCCAACGTACAGTTCT
>NW_026346947.1:0-414 GCF_001194135.2 Octopus bimaculoides | reverse complement strand
ACACATACACTGACATATACACATACTACATTATTATGCGTTGTTCAAACTTTTTTTTTTTTTCGGTTTTTCATCTTTTGAAAGTTCTGAAAATAATTATTGTTTCACTTCATTCTAATTATGTTTTGTTTATTGGAAGTTTTATCAAAGACTAATACTGATGTGGTTATGACTGTCTGTAGTTGTTGTGGTTGCTGTTGTAGTTGTAATTGATGCTGTTGTTGTTGTTGTGGACTGAAAACATTGTGAGAGAGTCGGAAAAAAAACGCTTTATGGTTTTTATTCTGTGTTCAAATCGACACTATTATTCATACCTTCGGGGTCCATAAAATGGAGTACTAATCAAGGGGTCGACGTAATCGACTAATAACCTCCCTTCAAAATTATGATCCTTACACCTAAACTGGATATATA
>NW_026346946.1:0-230 GCF_001194135.2 Octopus bimaculoides | reverse complement strand
AGTGAACTGGCAGAATCGTTAGCACGTCAGACGAAATGCTTAACGGTATTTCGTTTGTCGCTATGTTCTGAGTTCTAATTCCGCCGAGGTCGACTTTGCCTTTCATCCTTTCGGGGTCAATAAATTAAGTATCAGTGAAACACTGGGGTCAATTAAATCGACTAATCCCCTACTCCAAAACTTCAGGCCTTGTGCCTATGGTAGAAAGGCTTATTATTATTATTATTATT
>NW_026346945.1:0-270 GCF_001194135.2 Octopus bimaculoides | reverse complement strand
ACTGTATTGAAAGTGTTTTGCGTAGAATGTGTGCAGTACCCATATTATTAAGGCGACGATCTGACTGAATCTTTAGCGCGCTGGACGAAATGCTTAGCGGTATTTCACCCGTCGCTACGTTCTGAGTTCAAATTCCGCCGAGGTTGACTTTGCCTTTCATTCTTTCGTGGGCGATAACATAATTATCAGTTGAACCTTGAGGCAGATGTAATCGACTCAACCCCAAAATTGCTGCCCTTGTGGAAAATTTGAAACCATTATTATTATTAT
>NW_026346944.1:0-225 GCF_001194135.2 Octopus bimaculoides | reverse complement strand
CGACATTCATGTTTACTTTATTTATATATTTTATTTTATTTTATTTATTTTTATTTTTTGCTATAATCAAAACAATTTTACATTAAACCGTAGAATCACTCAACACTTTTCGTAGAATACAACTTTACTTGACAATGAATAGCACTGATAGTGACTTCCAAGTTACGGCCTACTAAGCCACCATCTTTATGTATGTATGTATGTATGTATGTATGTATGTATGTA
>NW_026346943.1:0-363 GCF_001194135.2 Octopus bimaculoides | reverse complement strand
ATATACATATATATAGCTAGATGTACTATATTTATATATATGTACTTATAAACGTGTATGTGAGTGTGTATGTGTTTGCAGATTTATATATATGAATATGTGTGTGTTTTGTGTGTGTGTATGTGAGTGAGTGACTGAGCGAGTTAGTGAATGTTTACATGTGTTAGTTTGACGTTTTGTGTTAGTGTGCTTTTAAAGCAGGTTGTATAAGTATAGAACGAACCAGACAAACTTCAATTCATACGAACTACTCTGAAAATATTCACACTTTCCGACTTCACACATTCATAATTACGCACACAGATATTTACACGTACATATATATGTAGTTATACATACATACATATATATATATATATATAT
>NW_026346942.1:0-220 GCF_001194135.2 Octopus bimaculoides | reverse complement strand
AATTGACAGAACATGTACAGGTACATGATGTGCCACATGTCAGATGAGAAAATGATTGCAGAGTAATGTGAAATGAAGTGTTTTGCTCAAGAACGCAACACAACACCCATTCTTGGAATCAAAACCTTGATCTCGCAAGGATGAGTGCAACACCCAAGCCACTAAGCCATGCCCCTTCACATGTGTGTATGTATATATATATATATATATATATATATAT
>NW_026346941.1:0-307 GCF_001194135.2 Octopus bimaculoides | reverse complement strand
ATATATAATTTGTTATTATATAATTTTAGTAATATTTAATTCATATATTTTTTTAATTTAAATTATTTCATTATTTTTTATTTTTTATTTATTTAAAAAAAAATTATTTATATAGTCTATTCAAGTGCTTTAGAAATAAAATTGTGTGGTTATTTGATTCAGGAGTTAGGGGTTCAATACTTCATTTTACTAAATGTAAAATTACTTCAGTGCCAGTTTTATGGTTTTATTGGAAACTATATTTGAATAATTATTGACCTTTTTAAAAACCATTTTTACTATTTTAAGTGTCTCCTTAATAATATTA
>NW_026346940.1:0-254 GCF_001194135.2 Octopus bimaculoides | reverse complement strand
TCCATTTTCCCATATCCGACTTTGATGATAGTCTGTTGTAAGACTAGTTCGAAGTGATTTCTTAATTCAGTAAAGAGATTTATGTCTGTTTTATTAGACATTGTTCAGAAGACGGGAGTTGAGACGCAGTGTCTTGATTAATGATATCCTCTATAGCCAGAGGGTAGTAATTTTGTGATTACATGAGAAGTAGGTCATATATATACACATATATATATATATATATATATAGTTCAAAAACACAATAACAAAAA
>NW_026346939.1:0-742 GCF_001194135.2 Octopus bimaculoides | reverse complement strand
TATATATATATATATATAATATATGCTTATGTATCCATATATATATTCATATATATGTGCATATATATACATAATTATAGTAGATAGACTGGCAGACTAAGATTAACACATACATATCCATGGACATATTGGTATATAGTTATATAAACATACTAAAAATAGAATATAGATAGAAAATAAATAGTGGAATATAGATATAAAACGTTTTTGAAAAGCTCTAAATTATGGTACTGTAATAAGCATTAAAAAAACTTTTAATGAAATAGAGTGTTCCGCATTCGTCCGAATTATTGATGAATCTTAAGGTCCATTTCGAGTCAATACTCGCTTCATCAAGGAAAAGAAAAATTATATGCGTTCAGTTCTTTACTTTTATCTTTTCTTGGTAAAGAACTTAACGCATATCTAGAGTAAACTTAATTTTTCGTTTTCCCTGATGAAGTGGGTATTCCCTGGAAATGATTCTTAAGATTCACCTGTAATTCGAATGAATGAGATCCAGAAACGAACGTCGGAATACACTTTTTCATCAACCATTTAATACAAAACTCTTTTTAATGCCTATTACTATACCCTATTTTAAATGTTTTTTAAGAACATTTTGTATCTATATTCCAATATTGTTTTTATCTAAATTCTAAAATGAGCATGTATATATATCTATATAACAATATATCCATGTATATTTTCACCATTCATATATTTTTATATTTCTATATATCGATACATACATACATACATA
>NW_026346938.1:0-233 GCF_001194135.2 Octopus bimaculoides | reverse complement strand
ATCATCATCATCAATAGCAAAGGTGAGACATGAAACCCTGCCCTGTGCTTTCCCCACCCACGTAGGAATGAGGGGTGGGGGTTGAATCCCAACTAAATAACCTTGGAAGATATTTGTGGGGGGTCCACACGAGAAAGAACACACACACACACACAATAAAATAAACAAACCCATTCACATGGACATTCTAGCAAGACCCTGATTTTTACCCCCTTCCCTCCAACCACCACCAC
>NW_026346937.1:0-287 GCF_001194135.2 Octopus bimaculoides | reverse complement strand
TGTAACTAATGTTTGTTGCCACTTCAATATGGCTGTTCCGTACGGACCGACTTTACTGCCATTTTTAATCCCAAGAGGACGCCTCCACTAGCTGGTTATCGATGCAATCTGCACTCGATATAGATTGCTTTATCGGGTGCAGGTATATACGAAACAGCCATGTTGAAGTGGCGACAAACATTACTTCTTAGTATGGTTATAATTTTCATATAGAAATTTTCTAACTCGCTACTTTGCTTATACATACATACATACATACATACATACATACATACACACACACACAC
>NW_026346936.1:0-490 GCF_001194135.2 Octopus bimaculoides | reverse complement strand
GCACCTCTTATGTGTCCATAGCTTGCACCGGGTACATCTTATAGAGTTATGCGCCCGGTTACAAGGGTTTACAGTGCCCTGTTGACTGAAGTAACCTGTGGTCTTAATAGAGAAGTATTAATAAAAACAAGATTATTTTACAAACAAAATTAAATAAAAAAATTACTGGTTTTAAAGATTATTTTAAACTGACCTCCAGTTTGTAGCAGATGAGATGTGGAAATAAAAATAAGTTTGAAAGGCTTTTTTAAAGTTTTCTCTATTTGAGAATAATTTTAAGAAAATAAAAGGTGTAGACATAACCTGAATAGTTAAATAGGTTTTTGCAAGTATGGTTTTGAGTTTCATGTTACTGTGGAGCTGTTTTAACTGAGCTTCAGATTGATCAATCTGTTGAGGTTGTCAGTTTGTAATATACAAAAGGTTGTCAGTTTGTAATATACAAAAGAAAGGCTAAAATTTAGTTCTGTAAAAGTGATAAAATAGTTGA
>NW_026346935.1:217-458 GCF_001194135.2 Octopus bimaculoides | reverse complement strand
GTAATTATTGGGAGGACATTGTATGATGTGATGAGTTCTCTCAGATGTAGTCAACAGGATCTTACAGTTTATTTGAGTAAGAAGTGACAGTATCACTTCTCACTTAACAGACTTCAGGATCTTGTCATGATTAATGTTTTTAAAATGTAAATATTACTTCTTTCAAGGCTTCTTTGAAATGAGTAACATTTCCATTTTAAAAACATTAATCATTATTATATTTAAAAAATTTTCTTAATGG
>NW_026346935.1:0-105 GCF_001194135.2 Octopus bimaculoides | reverse complement strand
TAGTGGTTCGGCAAAAAGAGACCGATAGAATAAGTACTAGACTTACAAAGTATAAGTCCTGTGGTTGATTTTCTCGACTAAAGGTGGTGCTCCAGCATGGCCGCA
>NW_026346934.1:15132-16954 GCF_001194135.2 Octopus bimaculoides | reverse complement strand
TGGTTTTAATTGATTAATATCAATTTCTACCCTCATTAATAAATATATATTGAAGGATTTAACTCACTTGAATAGGCCAACCCAGCTGCAACTAAAAGGATGAAGATAGAGACTGGTGAAATCTTCATAGTGTGTTTAGCTGGGTTAACTGTCTTGTAGATTTATTGGGTCGTCTGAAAAAGAAAGAAGAAAATAAGGGTTACAGGGGTCTGTTATCTTTGCAGTTAAAACTTATCTCAGGCCTGATCCAGCAGACTGATGATGAAAGTTGTTCCATCCATGATCAGATTGTTGACTATAGTAGAGCATAATTTAAGGGACGTTAGGCTGTTACTTGTAGCATTTCAACCATGATCATCCTGTCATTTGTGTATCTGGAACAATTAGTGATTAATGTATGCTGAAATTTTGGAGTGAAAGACTAATTGATTACATCGACCCCTGCCAACGTCGTCTCCCTCATTGGACACGAAACTCAGCTTGCGAAGACTTATTGGAGCAAGTGAAAGCGAAATCGGGATGGCACCTGTGCCCAGCGTCGCCTTTCTGGCACTTGTGCCTGCGGCATGTGTAAGGACTTTCGAGCAAGATCGTTGCCAGTGCCCCTGGACTGGCTCTTGTGCAGGTGGCACATAAAATACACCATTTTGAGCGTGACCGTTGCCAGTACCGCCCGCCTGACTGGCCTTTGTGCCGGTGGCACGTAAAAAGCACCCACTACACTCTCTGAGTGGTTGGCGTTAGGAAGAGCATCCAGCTGTAGAAACTCTGCCAAATCAGATTGGAGCCTGGTGTAGCCATCTGGTTTCACTAGTCCTCAGTCAAATCGTCCAACCCATGCTAGCATGGAAAGCGGATGTTAAACGACGATGATAATGATGATGAACCCTGGAGGGATGAAATTCAAAATTGACCTCAGGTGAATTTGGTTGAGGCCATGCTGGAGCACCACCATTAGCTTTGCTACACTTTCACTTAAACCTCCTCTGATGTGTGAAATTTGATGAATGAGGGAGTTGATGATGCTGCCTTGTCTGTGTTTCTTGCTTTGAGGTTGGGTCATCTGAAACTCTTGACAGAAGGTTATCCAGTTTTGTTTTGAAAATACCTACATTCATGCCATACAGGTCCCTCAGGCTTTGTGGGAGGATATTGAAGAGCTGTGGGACCTTGAAGCCTAAGCTATTGCAGTATCTGGACCTGTATCCTGATGGCAATGTTGAGATTTTTGGTACTATACAGCAGTACCCATCCTGCCAAAGTTTGGTACAAATTCTAGGATTTTCCAGATGTAAATTATTGCATATCTTTCCAGCTTTCATTCTAGAGAGTAGTTTTCACTTTTTCAGTCTCTTCCAGTAGCTCACATATCACATTGAGACAATCTTCTTTGTGTAGCTTTGCTGGATCACATTGAGTTCCATTGTTAATTTTACACTGCTTGGTGACCACAGTTGGGAGAAGTAATCCAGACAGCTGAGGACAAAAGTCCTCCAAAGAGCCATCCTTGTTTCCTTTTCTTTCATTTTGAAAATTTGCAGGATCCATCTGGCAAACCCGCTGCATCTTATTGTTATCTTAGTAATATGCACCTGGAAAGATGCCTTGATACTCATGTCGATGCCCAAGTCACACACTGATTTTGATCAGGGATTGCAATCCTTCCTGGGCCAGTGTATCCTGTCTGTTTTTCATTGAGATTTATGTATTGGTAGTGCAGAGCTTGGAATTTTCCAGCACCAAGCTGCATGTTATTTTCCTCTGCCCACCTGTATTTTGCGTCCAACTCCTGTTGCAGATGCGCAATGTCTCCAGGACTCTG
>NW_026346934.1:13950-14501 GCF_001194135.2 Octopus bimaculoides | reverse complement strand
TATATATATATATATATATATTTATATATACATATATACATAATTCACAATGGAGTGAATTATGTAGATCAAAAATGTTATTTTGCTAGATTTACCTCTCTTTGACCATTAATTTGTATTTCTGTTAAGATCTATAATAGGTAATTTTTCTTTCTTCGTTTTATTTTATTTACTTTCTTTTCAAACCTCTTCACCGTTTTTTATTTGATGTAACAGCGTTGTATGCATGTCATTACTTAATATCCTAGGTTAACAATTCTACTTAGTTACTCTACTAGATAATGGTTTTCTTAACCGATATTGTAAGCAGTTTCAATATGTTCATATCGTAACAACCTGATTAGAACTTTTTTTATACACATGTAATTTAAGTACAAGTAATAATGTTGTCTGTTGTGAATTAATGTAACTTGGCCCTGAAGAGATGGAAGGCCCTAATTTCTTATCTCAGACGATCTTGCATCGAAATGCACATAGGATAATAAACAAGTTTTATTAACACAGTTCTATATTTAAGAGATGAGGAATTATTTACATTATCTACATTTGAC
>NW_026346934.1:12310-13940 GCF_001194135.2 Octopus bimaculoides | reverse complement strand
ACTAACCCCAAGGTTCCGAGTTCGATTCACGGCAGCAACCTGATTAATAATAGTAAAAATAATATAATAATAATAATAATAATAATAATAATAATAATAATAATAGTAACATCGATAGGAATGAGAACCCAGGTTCGAAATTTCCCCAAGACACCTGACGAAGGCTGGAGGGTATATCAGCCGAAACGTTGTGTTAACAACAAACAAGATGAGGACAAATATCCGTCAAATGTAAATAATGTAAATAATGTAAGTTTTATTAATATATAGGATTGCGTCTTGGCTCTTATTTCAATTGATATATATATATATATATATATATATATTATTGAACATTTATGGTGCATTTTAGAAAAACAAGTAAGGAGTCGATATCCTCCACTACTTAAATATATATGTATGTATATATGTATATATATCGACTCCTTACTTGTTTTTCTAAAATGTACCATAAATGTTCAATAATATTGAGATCTGGGGACTGTGGTGGCCAGTTAAAATGTTCGACTTCACTATACCATCACACCACACCACTACACCATATACCACCATACTACACAACACATGTGTGTGTGTGTGTGTGTGTGTATATAAATGTAAGAGCCAAGGATCAAGGTGTAGGAAGAAAGTTAGCTTCAAGCAATCTGTAGTAAATATAATAAACAACTATCAAGGAAAACCACTACTGACTTTTAGGAAGATTGTACGCTCAAAACTACCTTATACTTTACACTTGCAGTTCTGTTATATATGTCTTTTATCTTATATATATATATATATATATATATATATATATATATATACACACACACACACACATACAGATATATACATGCCCTTTATCTTAACAAAAGCAAAAAATACAAAATACAAAGAAATAAAGCAAATACATACAGTATATGATTCTACATCAACAGGCAGCCACGTTTCCAAGCAGTGTTTGTAGTTAGAGAAATAACAAAAATGATTAACTAGTGGTTCGCAGAAATGATTAACTAGTTGCTTATAAGAGTAAACAATATCAAATGGGGTTACTGTCACAAATTGTCCTGCCAGACATGTGGTTAAGTACAACGAATTTAATGGAAAAATAAAAATAATCACTGCATTCGGAGATTAGAAGAAATATTTACAAGTGGTAACAGATGTCTTTCACTTTGATCAAGAGCCATCTCATGTTACCCACATTTCTTTCAACTAATATTTATGTAAGTAAAAGACACACCAGAGACTGAAAGTCTTTTAGTTAGAACTGAATAAAATTATGGTGGTCTTTGAATAAGTGTGTAATGAGAATATGGTAGTCTTTGAGTGAGAGTTAACCCTGTCATTACTAGATTTATACTGAAATACACTGTCCTGTTTAAATTGATTTTGGAAATACTCTTTTACTTGTTTCAGTCATTTGACTGTGGCCATGCTGGAGCACCACCTTTAGGGAGCAAATCGACCCCCCAGGACTTATTTTTTGTAAGCCTAGTACTTATTCTAGCCGTCTCTTTTGCCGAACCGCTAAGTTACGGGGACGTAAACACACCAGCATCGGTTGTCAAGCGATGTTGAGGGGTCAAACACAGACACACAAACATATACACACATGCATATACATACATACATATATATATATATA
>NW_026346934.1:8368-12149 GCF_001194135.2 Octopus bimaculoides | reverse complement strand
ATATATATTTTATATATACTTTATCTATAAGGCTCAATTTAATTTTAATTTTTTATAAATTGATTTTAATTGAGTTTTTTACCTGTAATTTTGGATTTTGTCCCTAATAATATTATTATTATATATATATATATATATATATATATATATACACACACACACACATATATATGACGGGCTTCTTTCAGTTTCCGTCTACCAAATCCACTCACAAGGCTTTGGTCGGCCCAAGGCTATAGTAGAATACACTTGCCCAAGGTGCCATGCAGTGGGACTGAACCCGGAACCATGTGGTTGGTAAGCAAGCTACTTACCACACAGCCACTCCTACACCTATAATGAACTATTATTTCCTATTACCCTTAGAAAGCGTAAAAAATGGTTAATATTTCCTTCAAACTTTGCTTTTGTTACATTTATTCAAGCCCCAAAGAATCCCTTTCAACACATGGTTATGATGCTCTCCCACGACTCCTGCTCATGATCAGAAATGCATATATTGTCAGCCACTAAGGGACATGCTCAAGTGGTTAGGGTCAAGCAACTCACAGGCAAACTTGTAGTATTGAGCAGAATATTTGCTATAATGATATTTATGTTTCAGTAACTCAGTGCTGAATCTGTCTAAAATGTAATAGAAAATGGGTCGTCCAGCTCACAAAAGCAAATTTTGAAGGGAATAGTAGTCATTTCCTTTGATTTCTAGATGAAGCAAATAGGAAATAATACTTACTGACCAAAGAGAAAAGCAAAAATTTGTTACACAGTGTTATTGGGTCCACTGGATTAGAACTGACCTAAGGCTAAATACCAACAAGATGTAGGCCTGCTAGAAATGGCAGCCAAATCTCCCTAAAGGGCATACATAGTCCGCTTCATAGTCTTCACCCACAAACTCAAGTACTCAAGGAGCCTGACATGATGTAGTTCTTCTCACCTGAGAAGATCTTTATTCAGTATCAAAAAGTGAACAGGAGGAAAGATATATCTCTGTACAAACCAAACTGAAGTCCTCCGCTGTTTTACACACCAAATTCCCATTGTCTGTGACGGTCATGGTTGGTTGTAAGCAATAAGGGCCATGTTATGCCACCTCACTTTTTCCCACCAAAAGGTTTTAGGGTCAGTGGAAGCTTGCATCAAGACAATGGAGATGGTTGTCAAACCCTTGGTTGAAAAAGTTGCACTGCGGAGGCCATTGCAGCAAGGCTCTGTTCCTACAACACAAGAAGGGCTGACTGAAAACTTTCACAATCATATCACCCCTAACATTTGACATCCCAACTCTCTTGATTTAAACACTTTGAAGAGAGATCAACAAGCATGCCCACAACACCAAGGATTATTGATATCTACTATTACTGACATTAAGACCAACTTGAATAAAGATCACTTGATCAAGGCATTCAGTTACTTTAGAAGTCATATCAATGCAGTAATTGAAGTCGATGCTAGTTTTATTGAATAATCTTTTCCCATGTGTATGTAAGAATATGAGTACAAAATTTTCTTAAAATATATTTGTTTTCCTTAAATTAAATTTTTTTTCTCAAATATCTGACACACCCTATATGTGTGTGAGTGTGCGTGTGCACATGTGTGTGTGTGTGTGTGCACGCGTGTGTGTATGTATGTATATATATGTGTGTGTGCAGTGCTGCCAACTTAAAATCAGAATTTTATGCTAAATTTCAGTAGAAAAAATACCAAAAAAAATGCTAAATATGACAAAAAAATGCTAAAGATTATAATATCAAAAAGCTTAATTTTTATTAACTTTTTTAAAATTTTATTCAGCATTGAGATATAATTTCTTGAATTTCCCTGATTTGATCACTTTCAGCTGCAGTGCCTAGGTCTTCACTTCTGTATATGTTAATTATATGTTAATTATATGTTTTGGAATATCAAAGTTTTTGCAACATTTGCTGTATCTTCTCAGGCCATATTTTATAGACAGTATTGATCTAAACATAGGAAGATGCATTTTGTTTTTCAATTTTGATTTGATTACGCCCATACTACTAAACAACTGTTCAACTTCTGCATTTGAGTTTGGCAATGTCAATAGATTAATGGCAAAATATGCAACATCTCTAATAGGGTTTCCTCCAGTAGCATCTTTATATTCCAAGACTTCCAGCCAGAATGTCTCAGTATTAGACATATTTGTCCATTTAACTAAATAAATGCTATCAAACTGAATTTCAATTGAAGCAACTTTTTCTTCATTTAAATGCATTGCTTCTAAGACAGGTAAAATTGGCTCTTTGAAATGCTGAAAAATATTCTCTACTGAAAAACATTTCATATTCCTCAGTATATTAATATTTCCTGGCAAATGGTGCTTGAGCTCTTTATACAGGCAGAGTAAAAATTGTTGTCTCTTTTGCAAATATTATTTTTTTCGGTGGCTGTTACAGTCTACTTGATAATCATTTTTGCTATCTTTCTCTTGAACCTGTAGCCTAAATTTGGTTCAGGATACAGAAATTTTTCAATAGGAGCATCCAGATTAAGAGGGTCAATTCTACATGTTGGCAACACTATCATATTAGCAACAGATTTGATCAAATTTGAAAGATTAGCTACATATACGTTTCAGGATTAAAGTAAAGTTATATTTACTTACTTATTTCTCATCTGCAGTGCAGCATTTTGAAATATAAATTTGAGAGTGTTAGGATTAAATATGTACGCAATTAAGTGTCATTGCATAACCGATATTCAACGAACACTTCCAAAAATATACAGCTGAATGTGAACACGTATTTATCCTCAATACCCACGGGTGTGTTACGAGTAATCCTGCAAAAACTGCAGTTTTTCATCAGAGAGTAAATTAACACTCCCTAGCTAATCTACTCCATACTCTACCATCAAAATCTACTAGAGTGGCTTGCGTGGCAAATATAGTATCTATTTTGCGTCGGGACAAATCAGAATTTTTCATGCTGAAAACCAGGGCTTGATTAAGAACACTCGGGTTGATAGTGGCATAGTAGCTCTCTATATCTAGTTGCAAGAATTTACTATTCTTACTATATATTTATATATATATATATATACACCGGTAGACTGTTGGGTAAAGGTGAGTGTAGATGAACTGGGCGAAGGGGACATTCAAAACTGTCCTGTCCTGTCCTGTCCTGGGTTCAAGCCTGGTCAGGATGGGAAAGAAGGTTAGAGTCTTTTTATTTATACAAAATTATAAAAAAAAAAACAACATAATTCTACATAGAGATTGAAACCTCTACCTTCATACAAGGTTATTAGTTAAATTACTAACACCTTTACCTATTAGGCCATCAGACCAACACCTGAAAAACAGATTGAAAATGAGACACTTAAATCTATTTTTATTATTGTTTGGACACTATTATAGATTTAAGTATCCCATTTTTGACAACAATTAGTGGTGGGACCTGGTAGACTAGTAAGTAAAGGTGAGTGTAGATGAACTGGGTGAGGGGGACACCCTGAACGCTCCTGGTCAGGATGTGGGAGTCTTTGTATTTTTTTTTTTCGTTTATGTAAAAATATTAAAAAATATATTTCTGAACTCTCCTGTGCAGGGTTCAAACCTGGTCAGGATGAAGGAAGAATGCAAGATTATTTTTATTTTTTATTTGTTTTTTCGTATATGCAAAAATATTAAAAAATATATTTCCGAGAGAGAGATTGAGACCTGAAACTTCAAACAATATATAAATATATATATTTGTATATATATATATATATTTATATATTTATATATATATATATATATATATATATATAT
>NW_026346934.1:1906-2635 GCF_001194135.2 Octopus bimaculoides | reverse complement strand
ACAGATGCCAGTCATGCGGTGCTGTCATCGAATTTGATTTCGATTTCACTTGCCTCAATAATAATAACAAAAACGACAACATCGAAAAATACCTTAGGAATGAGAACCCAGGTTCGAGATTTCCCCAAGAAACCCGATGAAGGCTGGAGGGTATATCAGCCGAAACGTTGTGTTAACAACAAACAAGATGAGGACAAATATCTGTCAAATGTAAATAATGTACATAATTCCTCATCTCTTAAATATAGAACTATAGGTAAATCTCTCTGGGAGACTCTGGAGAAGAGCTTGCAAAACCTCTGAGAAGCTTTTACTGGTTCTGTATAGGATAAAGCATCTCTGATGTTTATTTCACCTTTCTTGTGCATGCAATACACACATGACTGCTACTTCCATGTTTAAAGCCCCATGTGGCTTACCTCCATGCAGTATAGTATAGTCAAGCAACTAGTAGGAGGAATTATGAGAAACACAAGTTTATATCATTTGTTCCTACATATGATTCAACATTGTGGCCATGCTGGAACACCAACTTAAAAAGGGTTTTAGTTGAACAAATCGACCCCAGGACTTATGTCTTAATCCTAGTACTGATCCTATCAGTCTCTTTTGCCAAAGTGCTAAGTTACGGGAACGTAAACACACCAACACTGGTTGTCAAGTGGTGATGGAGGTGGTGGAGGACAAACACAGACACACACATAGATATATACATACATATATATATAT
>NW_026346934.1:0-1306 GCF_001194135.2 Octopus bimaculoides | reverse complement strand
ATATATATATATATATATATATATATATATACATACATACAAAATTAAGAGGAATGACCAGCAAAAGTGGACTCCTATATGCTAGAAATAGATGCCAAATCACCTAACCACGAAGAATATGTTCTCAAGAAAAAAATTTCAGCAAGACACCAGAATGTAAAAATGAGCAAGACAAATGAATAAAGAGACCTACAGAATGAGTACTAGGCATTCGAAGAGTAAGTCCTCAGGTCGATTTGCTCGACTAAAGGCGGTGCTACAGTATGGCCGCAGTGGTCCAGATTATATTACATACATATTTTTTTTTCCTTGAGAACATATTCTTCATGGTTACGTGATTTGGCATCTATTTCTAGCATTAGCTTGGCATCAATTTACACACAATAATTTATTGTCGTGTTGAATAGCATACCTTACAAGGGAGGCAACTCACAAATGAAATTATTCAAAAGAAGGACAAATTTTTGAAACTCTAAAATTCATAAGATTTGATATCGCTAAAGAGTTAATTACAAAGGCGTATGTGTTTGTTTGTGCGTATTGAAAGCAATGCCACCTTAATTCCCGATGGAGAATTCAGCAAAGAGCCCTCTCCAGAAAACTCGTGCTTGAAGAAGTGATGTAAACTGTTCTGAAAACGAAAGATCGCCCGATTTTTTTTTCACTTGGAAGACAAACACAGACACACACCCATAAACTATAATGGGATTCTTTCAGTTTCTGTCTACCAAATCCACTTACAAGACTTTGGTCAGCTTGAGGCTATAGTAGAATACTATTGCCCAAGGTGCCACGCAGTGGGACTGAACGCAGAACCATGTGGTTGGTAAGCAAGCCTCTAACCATAGAGCCCGATATATATATAGATGTTTTAACCATTGTTGCTGTGTTTATGTCCCTGCAACTAATTGGTTCAGGAGACCAATGAAATTAAGCAGCAGGCTCTAAAAAAGAAAGTACTGGGGCCGAATCAGTCAACTGAAAATTCTTCAAGGTGGTGCCCCAGCATGACTAAAATACAAGTAAAAGATAAATTATACCTGCCAAGCCAAGTGAAATTGTAGTGATCACCGATCCTTGCGTCACGTAACTGGCACCTGTGCCAGTGGCATGTAAAAAGTAATATTGACGAACATTTTTTTTTTTAATACATATACAAATAAATAAATATATATATATTTATTTATATATATATTTATATATATATATATTTATATATAAATATATATTTATTTATATATATATAAATATAAATTTATTTATATATATATATAAATATATGTATGTATGTATAAATAAATATATA
>NW_026346933.1:0-427 GCF_001194135.2 Octopus bimaculoides | reverse complement strand
ATATATATATATGTGTGTGTGTGTATATTTATACGAGTGTGTGCGTATATGTCTATAACCTTTTATGCATACATGTATAAGCATGTATGTTTATGTATAGATATGTGTATATATCTGTGTATAGACTTTTATACACAGATATATGTGTGTTAGTGTGTATATATAAACATACGTACATATAAAGACACGTATACATACATATATATATATATATATATATATATCTGCCTATATATGTGTGTATATGTGTGTTTGTGTGTGTGTGTGTGTATATATATATTTATATACACATACATATTTATATATATTCATTTGTATATACAGACATATGTATATCTAAGTTCTACATAAATAGGCATATACATACATATATACACATATGTACACATACGTGTGTGTGTGTGTGTGTGTGTGTGTGTGTGTGTGT
>NW_026346932.1:0-220 GCF_001194135.2 Octopus bimaculoides | reverse complement strand
GTGGTTTAGAGTAGAATTTGTTGTTGCTTTTCTTCTCATATGTTTGATTTTTGTTGTTGTATTCGTATTATTGTTGTTGTTGTTGTTGTTGTTTTGAATGAGGTATTTGTAAGTTGTGTTTGATCGTCGTCTTGTTTGTGTCTTTTTTATTTGTTTGTTGCTATGTTTTTTTATTATTATTATTATCATTGTCATTATTATTATTATTATTATTATTATT
>NW_026346931.1:0-240 GCF_001194135.2 Octopus bimaculoides | reverse complement strand
ATGGCCGCAGTCAAATGACTGAAACAAATAAAAGAGTAAAAGAGTATATGGTTGATATTTGTAGCACACCGATCGACAAGAGAGAGAGAGTTCAACGTTACCCAGTTTATTGTTGATATTCTCACATGTTTTTAAAGTATATTCAGTACTACTTTTTGTTGGCACTCCGTCGCTTACGACATCGAGGGTTCAATTGATCCGATCAACGGAACAGCCTGCTCATGAAATTAACGTGCAAGT
>NW_026346930.1:0-411 GCF_001194135.2 Octopus bimaculoides | reverse complement strand
CCATGCTGGAGCACCACCTTTGGTTGAACAAATCGACCCCAGGACTTATTTCTTGTAAGCCTAGTACTTATTGTATCGGTTATCTTTTGCTTAACCGCTAAGTTACGGGGACGTAAACACACCAACATCGGTTGTCAAGCGATGTTGGGGGGACAGACACACAAACATACATATATACAACGATACACACACTGTGTGTGCGTGTGTATGTCTGAATGTATAATGTATGCATGATGTAATGTATGATGTATGTGTGTGTATAATGTATGCATGATGTAATGTATGATTGTAGAGAGTCGAGGTCAATAAACGTCATTATTTACGTAAAGACAACAGGCATAGGTATAAATTAAGATATATACACAGTAACAAACACAAATCTACTGAAATACATCTTGATATATGTATGTG
>NW_026346929.1:0-594 GCF_001194135.2 Octopus bimaculoides | reverse complement strand
CTCGGACAATATTTACTTGGAAGCGTGTAAACTGATTTTAGATTTACTTTTAGCGTTCTACAGATATTGCATTAGATATTTAAAGTTAATATAAAAGATAATTTTGAAAATATAATTGTGTACCAAATATCGACATTTTTAAAAATAAATTCGATAACGTGAGGTAATAAATGTGATATTTCTTTAAAGGAAAAAGATCTCTACGTAGATGATTAAGTGATATTTAAATATAGGGACCCTCCTTACATTTAATTAAGGAAATCCATAAATTTTACACCTAATGAAATCAAAAGAAATTTATGAAAAACCTAGGATAACGAGAACCATCAAGATTCCATATATGAAAGCAAATTATTCAAAAGTAATAATGAAGATTCTTCATGACGTGTCAAAAGCGATACATCAGAATGTCAGTGCAGTTTAGAAGAGAATCTTAATCATTTATCGGAAAGTTGATAGAAAGCATATATTGTATGATTTTCCAATAAAGAATAACAAGTTTAAGCTTTATGTATCCTCATATGGATGCCAACATTTTGTTTCATGTATCCATACATAGATATACATACAAACATATATATATTAATATATATA
>NW_026346928.1:0-216 GCF_001194135.2 Octopus bimaculoides | reverse complement strand
GCATTTGCAATGGTTGTATTACATTCTACCTAAGTAGAGAAACTTGGATGGTAACACAATTACCTGTCAATGGTTATTTAAGGTATTAATCAGCTGGTGTGGAGGCGCAATGGCCCAGTGGTTAGGGCAGTGGACTCGCGGTCATAAGATCACGGTTTTGATTCCGAGACTGGGCGTTGTGAGTGTTTATTGAGCAAAAACACCTAAAAGCTCCAT
>NW_026346927.1:0-326 GCF_001194135.2 Octopus bimaculoides | reverse complement strand
ATATATATATATATTAATAGTAATGGTAAGACAACAAAAGAATGAAAGAGTCCTAGATATTATGCAAATAGAGGAATTCATTTATAATATAATATGTGACAATTATTCAGTTGCCATGATAAAACTCCAAGTTTTGGATGTTGGAGCGGAAACCTGCACCGGCATCTCTTCAGTTATCGAGGCAATTAAAATAATATATTTTGATTGCCTCGATAACTGAAGAGATGCCGATGCAGGTTTCCACCCCGACATCCGAAACTCGGAGTTTTATCATGACAACCGAATAATTGTCACATATTATATTACAAATATATATATATATATAT
>NW_026346926.1:175-664 GCF_001194135.2 Octopus bimaculoides | reverse complement strand
CCAGTGTCGCTTTTCTGGCACTTGTACCCGCAGCATATGTAAGGACCTTTCAGTGAGATCATTGCCAGTGCCCCTGGACTGACTCTTGTGCGGATGGCACATAAAATACACCATTTTGATCGTGGCTGTTGCCAGTACCGTCTGACTGGCCTTCATAGAGATCGTTGCCAGTGCCTCTGGATCGGCTCTTGTGCGGGTGGCACATAAAATACACCATTTTGAGCGTGACCGTTGCCAGTTCCGTCTGACTGGCCTTCATAGAGATCGTTGTCAGTGCCCCTGGATCGGCTCTTGTGCGGGTGGCACATAAAATACACCATTTTGAGTGTGGCCATTGCCAGTACCACCTGACTGGCCTTCGTGCAGGTGACACGTAATAGCACCCAATACACTCTGTGAGTGGTTGGCGTTAGGAAGGGCATCCAGCTGTAGAAACTCTGCCAAATCAGATTGGAGCCTGGTATAGCAATCTGGTTTCACCAATCCTCA
>NW_026346926.1:0-165 GCF_001194135.2 Octopus bimaculoides | reverse complement strand
CCAGCTGTAGAAACTCTGCCAAATCAGATTGGAGCCTGGTATAGCAATCTGGTTTCACCAATCCTCAATCAAATCGTCCAACCCATGCTAGCATGGAAAGCTGACGTTAAAGGATGATGATGATTTTTGTGTGTCTGTGTTTGTCCCCCCAACATCGCTTGACCA
>NW_026346925.1:0-472 GCF_001194135.2 Octopus bimaculoides | reverse complement strand
TTATTATTATTATTATTATTATTATTATTATTATCATTATTATTATAACTGAAATAGAGAGCTGGGCATGCCATCAATGTGACACTGGAGTGAAATATACAAAGCCCAGTATACCCATCATGACTACTCGTCTGACAAGGGTACACCAGGCTCATGCATCACAACCATATGTGCGTGACATGATGATCTCATATCAGGATAAACAGCCCATGACCTTGCAGGTGGGGCCCAGTTAGAAGTTGTTTCAGGTTGAATAGCCAATCCCCCTTAAAAAGTCCCTGAATAAGGGTTGTTTAACGATGTTGAACGAAACACTCATGTTTCTAGAAGTGAATTATTCAAACCCCAAAGAATTCCTCTCAACACATGGCTATAATGCTCCCTCACTACTTCTGCTCGTGATCAGAGATGCACACATTACTAGCCACCAAGGAACATGCTCAACTGGTTAAGGTCAAACAACTGACAAGCA
>NW_026346924.1:0-267 GCF_001194135.2 Octopus bimaculoides | reverse complement strand
TATATATATATATGTATATATATGTATATATGCATATATATGTATATACATATACATACACATATATATATTTAGATGTATATATGTATATATATATATGTGTATATATATATGTGCACGTATGTATATATATATGTGTGTGTATGTATGTATTTGTAGGCATATATATATGTATATATATAAATATATATGCATATATATAAATACATATATATATATGTGTTAATATATGCATATACATATATACACACACACATATATATATAT
>NW_026346923.1:0-543 GCF_001194135.2 Octopus bimaculoides | reverse complement strand
GCGCACACACACATGGATTTATTTGTAATATAAATATCGTGATATATCAAGTGCCAGGTTGAACTGAATGATTTTAGGAAATTTAATAGATCTGAAATATTAGAAAACTGCAGCAGACATATTTATTTGAGGCTTAACAGCAAAGAAACAAACATAAGAATATGCATTGCTTGGAATTGTAACTGGCACATGAATATCTGATAAATTTATACAACGACATAAAATAAAACGAACATTGCTAGATAGTAAAATATGCGAGACAATATACATTGAAATGCATATTAATAATATAAGATCACACTTCGATATATTAAGGCCTTTGTTGATATGATGAATTTGAATAAGAAAACCAGCATTAAATTTTATGACAAAAAGAGAGAATAAATGGTATATACGCCAATGTGATTTCTTCTGAATCTGTTGTCTTGATATTTATGTTTTTGTATGTAAAATGTCAATACATTTTATAAATAATACAAATCTAAGAGAATCGATTGCCGTATGTTTATCTCAGTTACATATCATATTTGAAAATTATAAAGC
>NW_026346922.1:0-306 GCF_001194135.2 Octopus bimaculoides | reverse complement strand
CCTTTTTTTTCTTGTTATTCCTTTATCGTTGATGAATAATTATTGATGTCACATTACCGATTATTGAACACCGCCATCGTTTTCGTGTTGCTGTTGTTGCTGTTGTTGTTGTTGTTGTTCTAAAGATGCTTTCGTTTTTCTTTTTAACGCTCGGCGTCGCTGTTGTCGTTGTTGCTGTTGTTGCTGTTGTTGTTGTTGTTAATTTTTTTTATTTTTTTTTACCATTACTCCATTACTCCATTGCCGTCGTCGTCACCATCATCATCATCACCATCATCATCACCATCATCACCACCACCATCATCA
>NW_026346920.1:0-261 GCF_001194135.2 Octopus bimaculoides | reverse complement strand
ATCACATGACCATATTACCACAGTCATCTGATGCCTCTTATACCCAATTTTTTTCTAAAATCATTAACACTCTGTTGTACATGCACACTAACATTACCCATCCAGTGGAACATAATGACTTCATTTCTTTCAAGTCTTTGCATGTTCTCTTTATTCACAGCCCATGTCTTACTACCATATAGCATAGTTGTTTGTACACAGGCATCAAACAATCTGTTCTATATTTAAGAGATGAGGAATTATGTACATTATTTACATTAT
>NW_026346919.1:424-532 GCF_001194135.2 Octopus bimaculoides | reverse complement strand
GTGTATATGTTTGTGCGTCTGTGTTTGTCCCCCCAACATCGCTTGACAACATACATACATACAATTCACACACACACACATACACCCGTACGCACACACACACACACA
>NW_026346919.1:0-414 GCF_001194135.2 Octopus bimaculoides | reverse complement strand
TACAATTCACACACACACACATACACCCGTACGCACACACACACACACACACACACATACATACATTCGTACATACATATATACATACGTACGTACGTACATTCATACATACATACATACATACGCACATGCATACATACATATATGCATACATACATATATGCATACGTAAAGTGCTTACGTACATACACACATACATTCATACATACATATACACATACATACGTACATTCATATACAAAAAATACGTGCATACATGCATACACTCATGTTTATAAATACTTACACACACACACACACACACACACACACATACGTACTCACACACATACACAATCACGCGCACGCGCACTTACACTCTATACACACACGCATCTGTGAATGAACTTGTATCATACATTTATACATACATTA
>NW_026346918.1:0-282 GCF_001194135.2 Octopus bimaculoides | reverse complement strand
TATATATATATATATATACATATATACATATACATACATATGCATATATATATACATATGTATGTATATATATATATGCATAGATATACATATGCATATCTACACACTCACACACATACATATATACATATATATATATATATGTATACATACACACATATATGTTTATATATTTGTGTATATGTGTGTATGTATATATATATGTGTGTATATATATACGTATATATATGTGTATATATATATGTATGTATATATATGTATATATGTGTGTATATATATATG
>NW_026346917.1:418-880 GCF_001194135.2 Octopus bimaculoides | reverse complement strand
ATAAATTCGTACAGACTGAGAGCAAATGAGATTGTAAACGATATTCGGGCGGTAACACATGACAGAAAGGCATATGGGATAAAACATAAAATATTCTTTCGTAATTTTGCAATTGGTGAGCAGTGTGTTGCATGGAAATTTGGACTGGAAAATATATATATGCAATCACGAATGTGCATACAAACATAAATACATACGCACGTACATACATACATACATATATACATACATACGTACATACGTAAGTACTACGTTCATTCGTACGTGCATACATGCATACATACATACTTACGTCCATACATGCATACATGCATGCATACATGCATACATGCACACATACATACGTAATACATACATGCATGCATACATACGTAATACATACATACATACATATATACATATTGCCATCATGCATGCATACATGCACACATACATACATACATACATACATACATGCATACA
>NW_026346917.1:208-408 GCF_001194135.2 Octopus bimaculoides | reverse complement strand
TGCACACATACATACATACATACATACATACATGCATACATACATACATTCCTAAATATATACACATATTGGTGGAATATCGTATTGATGTTATGGATAGTATGTTGCAGTGTATTGTAGCCACTGGGTCGGAGTACTTGTGAGAATTGCATGTGGATGATTGTGTACGCGTGAATGTGAATAAACATATGTATATATAT
>NW_026346917.1:0-198 GCF_001194135.2 Octopus bimaculoides | reverse complement strand
TATATATACATATAGTATGTATATTTCATTGGTCTACGAAAGCATATTTCTTAGACTTATGCCTAAATGTGTATGCATGCAAAGACACATATATGTGTTTTATATGTGCTAGTCTGAGCCCTCCAGATTGACTATTACTTATATATTGTCACTGGACAATGGATAAGTATTGTGTTCCTGGGAGAGGCACATTTTAAT
>NW_026346916.1:0-413 GCF_001194135.2 Octopus bimaculoides | reverse complement strand
TTCCCCTCATTAAGAGTTAAACCATTTCTTTTTGTTTGTCCCTAAGGTAGTCCTATGATCAAAGACACTCCCGCCGTGATCTTCCCGTCTTCTTTTAAGATGGTCGAAGGGGATCTGATGGAAATTTGACTGCTATTTCTAACAGTTCATAGGTCCCCACTTTGGATAGACAATTGAATGTAACTGAATGGCATATCTAATTAGTGTAATTAGATAGCTGTACCGTATATTTAATTACACAAGCGAGATTCTCCGTACACGAAGTCGGGACACAAAGAGCCATGAGTATTGCGAGGTATTTTGTTCGATGCACAGAAGTGTCTATCAATCCACTGTCTTTTAACATTATTTCTTCCTTACAAGGCGGCGAGCTGGCAGAATCGTTAGCACGCCGGGCGAAATGTTTAACGGTA
>NW_026346915.1:0-527 GCF_001194135.2 Octopus bimaculoides | reverse complement strand
GGGGGAGCGAGAAAAAGTAAAGAGGAAGAAAGTATGAGGGGACTAAAAGATAGAGTAAAAGAGTCGTACAAAATTTAGATGCATATCTACTACAATGTAATAACAAGTGTGTACGTACGCCGCTATATGTATATATAAATATTAAAAAAATGGAACAAGAACTCAATAGAGGACAATAAAACATTCGAACAGATAGTCGATACAAAGGCGGACAGGAGAAAATATGTATGTGTGTATGTATTTGCGATTGTTTGTCCCTGCACTATCGCTTGACAATCGATGTTGGTGTGTTTACATCCTCTTAACTTAGCGGTTCGGCAATGGAGCCCGATAGAATAAGTACTAGGCTTACAAAGAATAAGTCCTGTGGTCGATTTCTTCGACTGAAGGCTGTGCTCCAGCATGGCCACAGTCAAATGACTGAAAGAACGCCCCTCCATGTTTGTTTTCGTTCAGTTTCCTTGTATGCCTCCACATTCTTGTTTTTGTTCCCAACTTTGACCTTCCATAAATCCCAAATTTTATTT
>NW_026346914.1:0-462 GCF_001194135.2 Octopus bimaculoides | reverse complement strand
TATATACATACATATACTTATATATAAATATATACAGAGAGAGAGGAAGAGAGAGAGGGAGAAAGTGACAGACAGACAAAAAGAAACAGATGAATATATTGATAGACAGATATATATATATGTGTGTATATATATATATATATGTATAGACACACATATATATACGCATATAGATATAACTACATTTATGATATTATATACGCACATGTATATGTATATATATATACGTATATACAAATATACATATATATATATTCATTTATTTATGTATAAATATATGTTTACATACATATATATGTGTATGTGTGTGTGTGTATGTATCTATGTATTTGTGCATATCTGTTGCGTTTAGATGTGTATAAGCATAAAGTTGTGTATATAAGCGAGTATATGTTTTATATGCAATGGTCTTACGTTGTAGTTGCTGATATACATCAAGACTTCATTAAGCATTGTTCCATA
>NW_026346913.1:0-387 GCF_001194135.2 Octopus bimaculoides | reverse complement strand
AGTAGTAGTAGTAGTAGTAGTAGTAGTAGTAGTAGTAGTAATTGTTGTTTCATTGAGAATTATCAAAATCTTGATAGACTTATTTTAAATAAATGTTTATATGAAAATCAGATTACCTTCCCGCTTGGTCTAGTGGTTAAGCATAATAACCACCATTATTTATCCTTAGAGCAGATGTCTGGGCATGGCGATAAAATCTTAATATAAACCCCTGCTGTTGGAAGCAGATGATAAAATGTAAGACTAGATAATTTACAGTTGCTAGTTTTGGTGCTTTCTTTCAAATTCTAGCTTGCGTCACCTTGGTTTCCTTCATCCAGGAATCATTAAAAGTAGAATAGGCGCAGGAGTGGCTGTGTGGTAAGTAGGTTGCTTACCAACCACATG
>NW_026346912.1:1315-1820 GCF_001194135.2 Octopus bimaculoides | reverse complement strand
AAATTAATGTAGTGTGAAGATAGGATATTGATATAGAAGTCTATTGGCTAAATATATATATATATATATGTGTGTGTGTATAAAATTGTGACAAGTACACAAAGTTACCATTTCAAAAATATCTGCTTATTCTTCAATATTCTTGGTCTGTTTATTGTTTGCCAATAGTTTTAACATTTAGTGTAGATTTTGACCTACTTACACCAGTATATTTGGTACTGGTATTCATTCCACCAAACATTAAAATGAAACTGTTAGTACTTCTCATTTGCAACATCATCTTCAATTTCCACAAAAAAAATAACTAAATTAATAAATAATAAACATTTTTTACCGTGTAACATTCAGGCATTATTGCAAATGCAAATCCCCACTGCTAATAATATAAACGGTTTATTTATATTTTGAGCTTGCATCATATTGTGGCTACCTGTACCTTTTTGTACTTAAAAGGTTTCTTAAATTCAGTGCTAGTCAAGTACTGGATTGATTTAACCCTTTTGTT
>NW_026346912.1:0-437 GCF_001194135.2 Octopus bimaculoides | reverse complement strand
CCAATGCCATGTAGTATGCACTCATGCCAGTGCCATCTAGAATGCACTCGTGCCAGTGTCACATATGATGCATTTGTGCCGGTACCACATAAAGGCACCAATGCCAGTAGCTCGTAAAAGGTACCCAGCACACTATAAAGTGGTTGGCATCCAGCTGTAGAAACATGCTAAAACAAACAATTGGAGGCTGGCCAGCTCTTGTTAAACCATCCAACCTATGCCAGCATAGGTTGTACGGTTTAACATATTAAGCAATAATGATGGATCTTGAAGTATATATAAAGTGATGATGGATCATGAAGTATATATTATGCTAAAATAATTGCATAAATTCTTGTGAGATGGTGAAAGAGTTGCTTGAATTTTCTGTAGTTTTATACTGGAACTTGTGGAGGCGCAATGGCCTAGTGGTTAGGGCAGCGGACTCACGGTCATAG
>NW_026346911.1:0-730 GCF_001194135.2 Octopus bimaculoides | reverse complement strand
ATATATATATATATAAGCAAAAACATTCCAGTATTTATACTCGAAGTAAGATGTTATTATTGTTAATATCATCTGCGGTGAATATTTTTAATTGATATTAACAGCAGTAACATGAGCGGTTCAACAGGTCTAAGAGCATTATATAGCTATAAAATTTAAAGTTAGCCGAAGGCATGAAGATGCGGAAAGATCATCAGCCTGTTTAAAAATAGGATCTAAACTCTTAATTCAACCGCCGGAAGGCACCAAATAACAGAAAATGAACAGTAGGTGATAAAGAATTAAGTAATTACAAGCCATTTCACTAGCAGATTTATAACGTGATGGACTTTTTACCAGTTACTCATACTGAAGAAAGTTGAGGCTCTCGCGCTAGAAGCTGAAACCATGGCATATGAGTATTTGAAGTATATTCATTAAAGTTTTGCTTTTTTAATGTTGTTTTTCTGTTATTTGGTACCATCCGGCGGTTGAATTAGGAATTTAGCTCCTTTCTCTAAGCAGGTTGATGCTTTTTCCGCATTCTCATACCTTGTGCTAATTTAAAATTTCATAGCTATATAATGCTATTAGACCTGTTGAACCGCTTATGTTACTGCTGTTAATAAAATCAATTAAAAATATTCACCGTAGATGATATTAACAATAGTAACATCTTCGAGAGTAAATACACGAATGTTTTTGCTTTTATATATGTATGTATGTATGTATGTATGTATGTATGTATGTA
>NW_026346910.1:0-444 GCF_001194135.2 Octopus bimaculoides | reverse complement strand
ATATATATATATATATAATTTAGATTCAGGTGAATATGGTACTTAAGTTTCGGCACCAGAATTAAGTATGCTATTATCCATGCAATTTCAAACAAGTTGGCGAATGCTGCCTTTCAGTTCATTTTTAGTGTTACGAGGAGTTTTGTTGGTCTCTCGCTCAGATGTGCCCTGCACATAATAATCAAGGGCGTTGCAGTCTGGAGAGTCAAGGGGCCAGATTGTTAGGATTGATGTGGTCACAGAAATTGTCTGACAACCATGACTGGGTTCTACTATTTGTGTGGAATGGCGCAAAGTCTTGTTGCCAGACACAGGGTCTTCCAGCAGTCACTTTCTTGACCCAGGGCAGCATTTGCTCCTCCAGGTACTTGATGTAGGCCTCCATGTTGAGTCTGAGGCCGTGTAGGAAGATGAATGGAAGCATAATGTTACCATCATTAGTGA
>NW_026346909.1:0-414 GCF_001194135.2 Octopus bimaculoides | reverse complement strand
TATTTGTATACCTATATATATATTATATATATGTATATATATATACAATATATATATACACATACACACACTCACATACATATATATATATATATGGGAGAATTTACGAAATAAACAACAACAGATGAGGACAGGTGGTGTAAACAACCAAAGGATGTATTAGTTTAACGCTCGGGAATAGAGAAAGTCTTTAACGTTTCAAGCCACGCTCTTCAACAGAAAGAATACGGAGAAAACAAGGAGAAAAACACGGAGAAAAAAATTGAATGTTTTGGTGAGCGATCTCTCATGGCGATCTATATATATATATATATGTGTGAGTGTATGTGTATGTATGTATACATACACGCGTATCTACACACAGACACACACACACACACACACAAATATACGCTTATATGTTTGTGTGTGTGT
>NW_026346908.1:0-338 GCF_001194135.2 Octopus bimaculoides | reverse complement strand
CATATTCTCAGTAGCATATGGTGCTTTGTAGTCCATGTTTGCGATTGTGTTTGTTGTGATTTTTTTCCTACTACTATTTCATGTTAACCCTATTCGCACAAACATACAGAAGCAAGAACAACCGAAATAAATCAATCAGTACCGTCATCATTATATTAACCCTCTCATTTCCAGAATGTGTGAACACATACAACTGGCAGACATAAACACTCAAACATGTATACATGCATACATACACACATGCATTCACACATACATAGATGCATGCATGCATACATACATATACAATCTATGAATATATATATACATACATATATATATATGTATATATATATATA
>NW_026346907.1:0-414 GCF_001194135.2 Octopus bimaculoides | reverse complement strand
TATATATATAGATGCAGGCACAGTTGTGTGGTTAGAAGTTTGCTTCCCAGCTAGATGGTCAGTCTCACTGCATGACACCTTGGGCAAGTGTCTTCTGTTATAGCCTCGGGTTGACCAAAGCCTTGTGGGTAGATTTGGTAGATGGAAACTGAATGTGTGTGGGTGTGTGTTGAAATTCTAATGAAGCCTTTGGCTGTCCATAAGAAAGCCATATACTATTTTGCATAACAGTGTCTAAATATACTAGTTGCCCCAAGTAGAAATGTAGAAATTATACAAATATTTTTCCTTGATTATCAATAGATTATTTTGAAGGTAGGAGAGTATTATCTTTGTTTATTTTTCTTAATTGGTTATCATTTAGTGTGGAGGCGCAATGGCCCAGTGGTTAGGGCAGCGGATTTGCGGTCATAG
>NW_026346906.1:0-545 GCF_001194135.2 Octopus bimaculoides | reverse complement strand
CACTTTATCTCTTTACAATTATTTGAATTACAAATCCCATTTAGTATTACATATTTTCGTTTTCCTACACATCTTCGTTGCCTGCTCCCGCTCTCTTTTCCATAAGTACCGCTTCCTCTCTGTCTTCCATATCTTACTCTTTCTCTCATCTATCTCTCTCTCCCTCGCTTTCATATCTTCCTCTTTTCTCAGTTCTCTTTCCTTTCCATCTCATAACGTCTTCCTCTCCTTCTGTCACCTCACCCTCTCCCTCATATACTTCACATTTTCCCCCTCTTCTCAGTCCGTTTCTCCCTTTCTCTCACATCCTTCATCCTTTCTTGTCTCTCCTTCAGTCTGTCTCTCTTTCTCTCCCCATCCTCTACCTCCCTCTGTCTCTCTAACACCCACACCCCCTCTCTTTTTCCTTCATATCTCCCTCTCTCTTTCTTCTTTTCTACCTACTGCTATCTTTTGCTTCCTCTCTATCCTCTTCTGGGCTTAAAAAACGAAGATGGCACCAAAGTGGGAGAAGAAAGAATGAAATCTTCTGTTGCTAGCATGGA
>NW_026346905.1:202-395 GCF_001194135.2 Octopus bimaculoides | reverse complement strand
GAAGAATCCACGAACGAACAAAAGAACAAACGAACGTACGTAAGTAATTAGGAACAGATGAACGAACTAACGAACGGACGTACGTACATAGAAAGTATATACGAACGAACGAACGTACTTACATATGTAGGTACGTAAGTACGTACGCACGAACGAACGATCGAAAGAACGAACGTAGGAACGTACGAAGGAA
>NW_026346905.1:0-192 GCF_001194135.2 Octopus bimaculoides | reverse complement strand
ACGATCGAAAGAACGAACGTAGGAACGTACGAAGGAACGAATGAACGAACGAATGTGCGAATGTACGAACGTATGTACGTACGTAAGTACGTACGCACGAACGAACGTGCGTAGGAACGTACGTATGTACGTACGAACGAATGAAAGAACGAATGAATGAATGAATGAAGGAACCAAAGAACGAACGAACGA
>NW_026346904.1:0-322 GCF_001194135.2 Octopus bimaculoides | reverse complement strand
TGTGTGTGTGTGTGTGTGCCTGTGTGTATGTGCATGTATATATATACATACATATATATATATGTATATATGTATATGTATGTATGTACGTTTGTATCTTACTATCGGATAATATAAGATTTGACAGCAACCATTACTCAACTTCCAAATAAGCTTTGGGCAATAATCAGATAAACTTCTTTCAGTATCAGGATCAAAATCTATTCTGCACGTACGTATATCTTTTCTGCAGTTAAGCTTACCTGCGTGATTGTGCATGTCAGCGTGCATGCATCTATGCATCTATGTATGTATGTATGTATGTATGTATGTATGTATGTAT
>NW_026346903.1:0-211 GCF_001194135.2 Octopus bimaculoides | reverse complement strand
TGTGTGTGTGTGTGTATGTATGTATGTATGTATGCATATATATATATATACACACAGTTATACACGCATGCCCCACACATCTTGGTGCGTAAAATAGTCAGGAAATGAACGGCGCCAGAAAGACGGGAGTTTTCGGTTTCAAACACGGACAACTGGAGAAGCAATATATATACACACACTCTCTCTCTCTTTCTCCACACACACACATACA
>NW_026346902.1:0-238 GCF_001194135.2 Octopus bimaculoides | reverse complement strand
TTTCGTGCTTTATATGTGCGTGTTTGTCTGTGTGTTTTAGTAAATGCGTGTGTGCATGTATATATGTGTGTGTATGTGTGTGTATGTGTGTGTATGCGTGTATGTGTGTGTATGTGCGTGTGTATGTGTATGCCTGTGTATGTGTGTATATGTGTGTATTTGTGTGTATGTGTGTGTATGTCTGTGTATGTGTGTATATGTGTGTATATGTGTGTTTGTGTGTGTATGTACGTATATT
>NW_026346901.1:260-1001 GCF_001194135.2 Octopus bimaculoides | reverse complement strand
ATGTATGTGTGTGTGTGTATGTGTGTATGCATGTATGTACGTATGTGTGTATGTGTGCATGTGTATTTGTGTCTATGTATGTATGTTTGTATATGTATTCATATATGTATGAATGTGTGTATGTATGTATACATGTATGTGTGCATGTATAAATGTATGTATGTGCATACATATGTGTATGTGTGTATATATGTATGTATGCATGTATGTGCATGCATGTTTTTATGCTCGTATATATTTGTATGTACGTATGTATGTATGTACATATGTATGTACGTATGTACATATGTATGTATGTATGCATGCATGTAGGTGTGACTGCATGTGTGATTATATACATCTATGTGTATATATATTCCTCATCTGTCTGATAGTGTGCATTTATAACAGAAGTCCACAGTATGTGTATGCACACACATACATACACATAATGTACATAAACACACACAAGGTACACACTACTGCTTAAATATACACGTCAAAATGACTACATTTGTATACATGCAAAGATGTATGGTTTATTATAATCACTATATACATACAGAAGCTATACACCCAGACTATTTACATTTATGTATGTATGCATTCAGGCACCATGTGGGTGTATACATTGCATAGATATTGCTCAGTTTATGACTTTGTCATATAATTTATATACAAATATATACTGGTGTCTGTGTGTTTGTGTGTGTGTGTGTGTACATGTGAGTATAAAGTACTTATGTGTGGGTGTGTTTATTT
>NW_026346901.1:0-250 GCF_001194135.2 Octopus bimaculoides | reverse complement strand
GTGTGTGTACATGTGAGTATAAAGTACTTATGTGTGGGTGTGTTTATTTATGTGAATAGATACAATTGTGTGTGCGTATATATGTCACTCTATATATATACATGTGTGTGTGTGTCCGTGAATATATATATTTACATGTGTGTGTATATGTAAGCATATATATGTGTATGTGAATGTAAACAAAAATATATGTACATATGTATGTATGCATAGATTATATATGTATATATATAAGCATATATATATATAT
>NW_026346900.1:172-356 GCF_001194135.2 Octopus bimaculoides | reverse complement strand
AAATTCACAGGTAAAATATGTATTTAAAAAAATAAATAAATAAATAAATAAATTCATGAATGGATGTTGTTTTTACAACAATAATGCTCTTCTCAGTACATGAGTCGTTCCAGTTAACATGATTTTTTGCACTTCCTGTAGGGATGGTAAGCCTGGTGTCATTTTCAAATAGGTTTCAGTACCT
>NW_026346900.1:0-162 GCF_001194135.2 Octopus bimaculoides | reverse complement strand
TTTTGCACTTCCTGTAGGGATGGTAAGCCTGGTGTCATTTTCAAATAGGTTTCAGTACCTTTTTTTATCATTCCTAGAGATTCTACAATCACTGGTACAGTAGTCGCCTTGGGGTGCCACATTTTTTCAATTTCTATTAGTAAGTCTTTATATTTACTGATC
>NW_026346899.1:0-401 GCF_001194135.2 Octopus bimaculoides | reverse complement strand
TGTAAGCTGTCTCCGAAAGAATCGTTGTAACAACGGCACTATATAAATGAAAGAATCAACGATGCTTTAACATAAGTTTTGGAATATATATATATAGCTAGAAGAAATTCAAATTAGATATTGCCCTATGGACATTGTCTAATTCTTACCACAAATCATATGGTTATTGGGATGAAGTTACTAACAGTAATAAGAGTTTTAGATGTTAAATTAATCAACCAAATTCATGTCCTTAAGGGAGGAACAGTAAGACACGGAATAGCATACATCATAATAGTCCTAATAATAAGGTATCTTCCAATAACCTTATGGTGTCGATATCGGTAGCAATACTCTTACACCGTAGTGTTTTATATATGTATATATATGTATTTATATATATATATATGTATATATATATA
>NW_026346898.1:0-575 GCF_001194135.2 Octopus bimaculoides | reverse complement strand
GCATTTACATGAGTAATAATGCATCCTTTCATGTGCATGTTGCTAAATTGAAATGCAGGCGACTGACCAGATGGACTCTTAGGACTTTTAGAACAAGAGATCAGGAAACGATGATGGTCCTCTGGGAGACACTTATCCTAAGCCACTTTGACTATTGCTCTCAGCTATGGTCACAAACCAGTGTCAAATTAATCTCAGAACTTGAGGCAATCCAACGAAGCTCCATGAAGAAGATAGCCTCTATGCAGCATATAAGCTATTGGGAAAGACTCAAGAGATTAAGACCCTATTCCTTAGAGCGTAGGCAAGAAAGATATGCCATAATTTACATCTGGAAGATCCTCAAAGGAATTGTCCTAAACTTTGGCATTGAAAGTTACACAAATAAAAGAACTGGATGCCATTGCATAGTACCAAGGACTCCAAATTTGCCATCAAGATGTAGGACAAGATTCTGCAATAGCCTGGGCTTCAGAGGTCTACAGCTCTTTAATATTCTCCCGAAGGACCTGAGAAACTTGCATAGGGTGGATGTAGGTGTCTTCAAAATAAAGCTGGACCTCTTCCTGTCAAGT
>NW_026346897.1:0-314 GCF_001194135.2 Octopus bimaculoides | reverse complement strand
GACGACGATGACAACAACAATGACAACGAAGATGACAATGGCAATGACGATGACGAAGACAACGACCACAACAATGCTGATGATGGCAACAACGGTGATAATGATGATTGTGATGATGATGATGATGATGATGATGACGACAATGATGATAATGACAACAACGATAATGATGACAATGGTAGTGGTAGTGGTGGTGAGGATGGTAGTGGTGGTGAGGATGGTAGTGGTGGTGAGGATGGTAGTGGTTATCCTTATGATGCTGCTGCTACTGCAGATTCTACTACTGTTGCTGTTGTTGATGATGATGATGATGA
>NW_026346896.1:0-464 GCF_001194135.2 Octopus bimaculoides | reverse complement strand
AGTGAGGGTGTGAGAGAGAGAATACAGTCAGACACAGAAATGGATACATAGACGAATATGAATATAGATAGACCAAACGACGAACACAATTGAATTATATATCACCTATGTGGGTGTGACAGAGAGATAATGAAATTTGTACGATCATGCGCAGAGCTTCGCCTATCTGTATATATGCAAGTGCTTTGCCTGTTCTTTAGAAGAGATAATTAAAACACACTTAATCTTATTTGCTTGCCCTTTCAACGCTTAACACATCTACCTTGTACGACTACACTTTCTGTGCTTTTCTTTTTTCCTGCTATATGTATTTTTTGTTTGTTTGTTTGTTACGTTTTTGGTGTATGTGTTTTGTCCTTTTTTATCTGTCTGTCTCTCATTTTCTCGAGCCTGATAGGGGAATTCTGTTAAGACGTTGCGATTAACCTACACACACACACACACACACACACACACACACACAC
>NW_026346895.1:0-408 GCF_001194135.2 Octopus bimaculoides | reverse complement strand
ATACACACAAACATATATATATATACACGCAAATATACAACGCAAAGTACACAAGATTTTAAATACACACACACATATATATATATATATAAGTTTGTATACACATATACACAAATAACGCTACACATACACGTTTTTAAATATATTTATATTTATATTTATATAATGTTTATATATAATTTCTAGGAAGTTTTTCAATAAATTTTCTTCTCTTATCATACGAATTTTACAAACGATTTCTTAACTATTAGAAATATCTTCAGTCATGCATCACCTTAAAGCAGTCTTATTTCATATAGGATCTTAATACTCAATATGTGTATACAAATGTCTATACCTCTGCGTGTATATATTTATGTGTTTATATATGTGATGTGTATGTGTATATACATATATATATATATATAT
>NW_026346894.1:0-221 GCF_001194135.2 Octopus bimaculoides | reverse complement strand
CGGTTTGACTGAGGACTGGCAAGCCAGGAGGCTGCACCAGGCTCCAGTCTATGCATATATATCAAGGTGCTGGTTATGTGACACCAGCATCAGCCACAACTGTGATTTCACTTGCCTTGACAGGTTTTCTCAAGCACAATATATCGCCAAAGGTCTTGGCCACTAGTCATTACCTCTGTGAGGCCCAAAGTTTGGTGTGAGGCCCATATATATATATATAT
>NW_026346893.1:0-366 GCF_001194135.2 Octopus bimaculoides | reverse complement strand
ACACATATGCACATATATACATGCTGATATACACATGTATATCATTATTCAGTTTTATTCCAAGATTCCTCGCCAATAGAGAAAGAACCGGTTTCTAACCTAGATCCAAGCCTCTTTCATTGGAATTTCAACAACATCAATAGGGTATTTTTGTATGCATGCACGTACGTATATGTGCAGATTTTTATGTTTTGTTTTATGTATGTATTCTCATGTGTATAGTTACATATCTAGACATGCTCATATATATATTTAAATGATAAACTTCTGGAATTCTTTTTTTTAGATTTTTACAGTTCCAGCGATGGATTGGATTTGTAGTCTTCGAATTTTCTTTCTCCTTTCTGGTTTTGAGAAGCCTAATTT
>NW_026346892.1:0-518 GCF_001194135.2 Octopus bimaculoides | reverse complement strand
ATCTTTCCCTCTCTCTACAAACATACCTACCTGTCTGTCTCTCTCTCTCTACATACATACCTCTCTCTCTACATACATACCTCTTTCTCTACATACCTGTCTGTTTGTCAATCTATCTAGTCGTCTATCTACCTATCTGTCTACATGTCAATCTCCCTGTCTGCTTATCTGCCTATCATTCTATATAATCTCTCTCTCTCTCTATCTATCTATCAGGCAACCCTCCTATCTGTCTGTCCCTCTGTCTATCAACCTGTCTATCTATCTCTATCAACCTATCAACCTACTTAGTTATGTCAAGCTATCTAATTGACTACCTACCTTGCTGTTTGTATATCTGTCTATGTATCTATTTGTTTATTTCTATGCATATACATTTGTCTATCTGTCTACCTGTCTGCATTTTTGTCTGTATAAACGTGTATGTGTGTGTGTGTATACAGACACTGAAGCCTGGTGCAGTTTTTTGCTTAGCCAGCTCCTGTCAAACTGTCCAACCCATGCCAGCATGGAAAGTG
>NW_026346891.1:0-332 GCF_001194135.2 Octopus bimaculoides | reverse complement strand
CCCCCCCCCCTTATACGTGTTGGAAGTAGTTATGATATTTAATATAGAAATATTAAAGATTCCAACGGTTTGGTATTATATCATTGCTAGCATGAGACATGTGCTCTGAAAGTTGTAGAAATCTGCTTCTGGTAGACTATTATTTAAACAACTGCAGTATCTCATGTATAAATGCGTATGTGTGTGTGTTATATATGTGTGTATATATATGATATAATAAAGAATGAAATCATTAATAAGTTTATAGTGCGAAAATAAGACCCCAATATTAAATTTTACAAATATTATAATAATTATATATATACATATATATATATATATATATATATATA
>NW_026346890.1:0-576 GCF_001194135.2 Octopus bimaculoides | reverse complement strand
GTGACATGTATGATTTTAATGTGCTGTGGTGGTGATTATTAGTTTTGGCATTGTTTTTTATTATGTTGGTCTTTGCATTAAGTCTGAATTGTTAGTGATTATAGCTGTCAACATTATGGGGCCATTTGGTGTTTGTGTGTTTATGTTAATGCTTTTGTTTTCTGCGGGTGTTTTGGTTTCAGGAGTGGTAAACCTCCCTGCTTTGTTTGTTTGCTTCTCTATTCTTTTTCCCACCTTTTTCTCCTTCCCCCTGTGGCCACTTGCCATTCCTCTGTGTTGTCTTCATCTGATGACATGCCAGAGGAATCAGAAAGTGGGAAGGGAAGGGTATTGGGGTCTATTTCTGAGTGTGTTTATGTTGATTTTGTTGTTGGTGTTGGTTGGTGACAGTTGGAATGTGGTGTATGGGTTTTTGTGGGTGGGGTATGAGTCCTTTTGTTTTTCTCTTTTTCGTTTGGTGTTTCTAGAGTTGTTGTTGTTGGTAGTGATGGTGATGGTGTTGTTTCTGTTCTTAGTGGCACTGATGGTGGTATTGTTTGGTTGGGCTGGCTTGTTGGTTGCTGATGCTCTTTCATT
>NW_026346889.1:0-525 GCF_001194135.2 Octopus bimaculoides | reverse complement strand
ATGTGAACTTGAGACATATTGTGGCTTCTATCTATCTATCTATCTTTACGTTAGTATATTGTGATGTGAGTGTGTATATATATATGCATATATATATGTGTGTATATATATATACATACATATATACGTGTTTGTGTGTATATATATACATATATACGTGTTTGTGTGTATGTATATATATATATATATACATATATGTGTTTGTGTATATATATATATACATATATATTTATATGCGTATATATATATATATATAAGCATATATATATATTCATATATATATATATATATACCTCTATATATACGTATAAATACAATACATGCATATATACACACATACACACACGCACATATATGTACACACATACGTATGTATCCATTCCCACTACCTCTTTCATTCGCTGTGTATGTGCACGCATACACACACACGCATGTATATATACTGATATCTTGTACAATACATATACTTACGTATATGAAGGTGTACATGTATATGAATATATATATACTTATATATATATATAT
>NW_026346888.1:0-400 GCF_001194135.2 Octopus bimaculoides | reverse complement strand
AACAGCGCTATATTTTTAACCTTAGATCATCTTTCCCCTTCGGACTCAACGCAGCCCCCTCCTCCTTATGAGCCTCCCCTTTACGACAATGCAACACTTTTCTTTATTATTTATTATTATTATTATTATCATTTTTTACCCCACAACCTCATCCACTTTACATTATATCTCTTACTCACTTTTTTATTACAATCACTACAATTTTCCACAATTTATTTCATCTCTTCCTACACGCACACATACCCACACACAAAAAATACACGTACCCATACACACACATGTATGCACACCTAACCCCCAACACACCACACACACACACAACACACATAATACACACACAGACGCACACGTACCCAACCCGCTACAACCCCACACAAACACACACACGAACATACACATA
>NW_026346887.1:0-270 GCF_001194135.2 Octopus bimaculoides | reverse complement strand
GTAATTTTGTACCTGTTATTCTGTATCTAAATTTGCTGGTAAAACAGAAGTGATTGTAGGTCCTGCATAATATCAAATCCACCTTTGTAACCTCATGCGATTAAATACACAAAGTTCTCATGTTGCTAGAGTTTGTTTTTTTAATCATTTTCTTTTTTTTTTTTTTGATAAGCCTATTAAAAAAACCATTGCCCGGATATCTCTACTTTGACATTGGTAGTTAATGGCTATTTACAGAATATACAGGCTTAAAGAAAATTTGGTATGACT
>NW_026346886.1:0-276 GCF_001194135.2 Octopus bimaculoides | reverse complement strand
TACTTGTATTTAATGCTATGGACACATGAGTTGCAAGCGTTAGAATTTAGCTTTTTGGCGAGATCGGAGAGGAGTTAATGTCGACAGTGCAGAGGAATTTTGAAATCGGGTTCAAGCTGCCCTCGGGGATAAAGTAAAATGGATTTCTGATTATTGGTAGGTAAATTGAAATGAGGTGTAAGAAGACTAGTCTTTACATCGGGAATGAGAGACTAGACAAAGACTTTCTCGAAGACGTTTAGTTTACTCTTCCCGACTACGGACTTCTCAAAGACT
>NW_026346885.1:0-356 GCF_001194135.2 Octopus bimaculoides | reverse complement strand
CATTATCTTGTTTTTAGCATTGAGCTCTGTTTTTAGTATTGATCTAACACATCTTTAGTACTCTTTCTTTATTTTTTTCTTTCATTTGTGTATGTCGTATCCTATCTAGTTCATTGACTCCTAAATACTTATATGGTTGGCTTTCGTCTAGTTCTCTTATTTCATTGGCTTTATCTAGTGTTATATTGCTACTTTTAACTAATTTTCCTCTTTCCAGGGTTGCTTTGGCACATTTTTCTAATCCGAATTTCATTTCTATTTCCATGGTAAAGCCGTGTACCGTCTGTAGTAGTGTTTCTAGCTCTCTGTCGTTTTTTGCATATAATTTTAAGTCATCCATATATAGAAGGTGGCTG
>NW_026346884.1:0-257 GCF_001194135.2 Octopus bimaculoides | reverse complement strand
AATAAATGAGATCAAATACTATTCTGCTGTAGGCCCTGATAGATTCCCCGGTAGTCTCCTGAAGGAATGTAGACACCAACTTGCAGTCCCTTTAGCCAAACTCTGGAGAAATTCAGTTATATACGAAACAGCTCTTATTCCCAGTCTATCATCTCGGTTTTCAAACAGGCAACAGATCCCTCGTAGTTAACTATCATCCAATCTGACTCATCTTCCATATTTTTGTTAATGTTTGAAAGGGTGGTAAGATCAAGGAT
>NW_026346883.1:0-377 GCF_001194135.2 Octopus bimaculoides | reverse complement strand
TCTCTCTCTCTCTCTCTCTCATCTTTCTATTTCTTTTCCCCTTCTCCATTTCTCCTTTTGTGCCCTCTTCTCATTCTTCTACCATTTTTGTCTTAAGAGACACTGTTTTCTCGATGTGCAATGAAATCATCTTATTATTATTATCATTATAATTATAATAATAATAATAATTATTATTATTATGATTATTATTATTATTATTTCTTTCATCTTTTTTGGGGGGTTGATAAAGTAAGTTACCAGTTGAACACGAGTCAACATAATCGACTTACCCCTTCTTTGAAATTGCTGGCCTTGCGCCAAAATTTGAAACCATTATCATCATCATTATTATTATTATTATTATTGTTATTTATTGTTGTTTTTTACCCCCCCCC
>NW_026346882.1:0-442 GCF_001194135.2 Octopus bimaculoides | reverse complement strand
TAATAATAATAATAATAATAATAATAATAATAATAATAATAAACTAACACAAATATTATTCGACCCGTCACGCACCACTGATATGAACAGTCTGACATATTGAGGTATGTCTTGTTACAAGATGCACTTCAAAAACTGTACTCATTGCCCTTGAACATCCGCACCACCCCGCTAACCCTAAATACCACGGTACAACGACAAAAAGGCCAACAGATCCTTGTGAGGGGTCACATCAATGCGTTCGGTTTTATTTCATTCTTTTTGCTTGCGTTCATCATCGACTTTATTGATTTTTTTATTGTCTTTTTTTCGTATCTTTTTATGTAAAGTCTTTTTTTTCCTTATTTTATATATTTTTATTTCCTCTTTTTTTTATATCTTTGGTTATATTTTGTAAATACGTTTATTTTTTTGAGTGTCTGCATCTGAGTATACATGTGTG
>NW_026346881.1:0-260 GCF_001194135.2 Octopus bimaculoides | reverse complement strand
ATATATATATGTATGTATATATGCATATGTACATATATGCATATATATGTATGCATTAATGTATTATGGATTGTGACTGTTGGATCCGTGCGTGTCAATATTTATTTCCAGTGGTGGGTGGAGCTAGAGAAGGAAGAAAATGAATAAGAAAGTAAGGGAAAGAAGAACTGAGTTGTTTTGTATGTAAATGTGTGTAAATATGTGTGTTGGTAAACCTGATTGTTTCCCAATACCCACATTGTCTGAATATATATATACAT
>NW_026346880.1:0-248 GCF_001194135.2 Octopus bimaculoides | reverse complement strand
TTCTCCAGCGTATATATGCTTCCCCTGGACAATACGCCAGTCTATTGCAGGATGACTCATTTTTGCCAGCTGAGTGGACTGGAGCAACATGAAATGAAGTGTCTTGCTCAAGAACACAGCACATCGCCCAGTCAAGGAATTGAAACCACAATCTTACGATCACGAGTCCAACACCCTAACCACTAAGCCATGCACCTCCACACACACACATATATATATATGTATGTGTATATATATATATATATGTA
>NW_026346879.1:451-565 GCF_001194135.2 Octopus bimaculoides | reverse complement strand
TATGTTTGTGTGTATGTGTATGTATATATGTATGTATTTATGTATGTTTGTATATGTATATGTGAGTGTATGTGTGCGTGTATATATGTATGTGTATGTATGTATGTATGTATG
>NW_026346879.1:120-291 GCF_001194135.2 Octopus bimaculoides | reverse complement strand
ATATATATGTGTGTGTGTGTATATGTATATATGTATATATATATGTGTGTGTATGTGTATATGTATCTATATATGTATGTGCATATCTATGGGTGTGTATATGTATATATGTAGGTATAGATATATGTTTGTATGTGTGTATGTACGTATGTGTGTATGTGAGTATGTATA
>NW_026346879.1:0-110 GCF_001194135.2 Octopus bimaculoides | reverse complement strand
CGTATGTGTGTATGTGAGTATGTATACGTATATATGTATATGTATGTGTGCATTTGTGTCCGTTTATATGTGGGTGTATATGTATGTGTATATATATGTGTGTGTGTATA
>NW_026346878.1:0-317 GCF_001194135.2 Octopus bimaculoides | reverse complement strand
TATATATATATATATATATATATATATATATATAAACATACAAACGTATATACATATATATATGTGCGTGTGTTTATATTTATATATATATGTTTATACATACATACACATATTTACACACACTCACACACACAAGCACCTATGAGTATATAAATGCGTACCATTAAACGTGTAAGCGCACATTTTACTAGTGTATATGTATGCATATATATATATATGTATGTATGTATGTATGTATGTAGGAATGCATGGATGGATAGTTAGATGAATGGTTGAATGGATGTAGGTAGGGTGTGAGAGTGTATATATTATATATT
>NW_026346877.1:1617-1929 GCF_001194135.2 Octopus bimaculoides | reverse complement strand
ACATATATACAACTATGTATGACACTAATACTAATACAAGGATAACGGTTTATACGTATATTGGTGTAGGTGTGGCTGTGCGGTAAGAAGCTGATGAAAGAACAGACTACGTAGTACATTGGGCGTCTTCTATTATAGTCTCGGGTCGACCAATGCCTTGTGAGTGGAATGGCAGACAAAAAGTGAAAGAAGCCCATCCTGTATATATGTACGTATGCATGTATGTATGTATGTACGTATGTATGTATCTATGTATGTATGTATGCATGCATGTATGTATATATATATATATATATATATATATATATATAT
>NW_026346877.1:0-645 GCF_001194135.2 Octopus bimaculoides | reverse complement strand
GCATACGAAAACTTCAATGTGCTATAAAATTCACATGCATATAAATATATATAATACCTAAATATGTGTGTTCGAGTGTACGTATATATGTATATCAAGTCATCCCATAAGTTCTGTCCGATTTTACCTTTATTAAAATTGAATGAAATTTAATAGCATTTTACAATGTCGAATGGAATTAAATATTATTTTTTATGCATTTGTGTACATTTAAACTAATTAAATATTATTTTACAGAATAATGGAATTAAAATTTCTTTGATTAAAATCCTTTCTAACATGGAAGTATCCAAAGAGCATTTGAGGTACAAAATACTTTATGAGTACAAAAATGGAAACTCTGCAGACGAAGTGACTCGAAACATACACTCAATATATGGGAAATAAGGCTTGAACGAAAGAACTTGCAGAGGATGGTTTGCAAGATTCAGAAGTGGAGATTTCAGCCTTGAAGATGAAGATCGAACAGGATGTCCAGTTAAGTTTGATGATAAGCTCCTTGAGGCATTACTTGAAGAAAATCATGCATTATCAGTTGAAGAATTGGCAATAAATCTTAGTTGAAACAATACAACTGTTCATCGTCATCTTCGAAAACTTGGAAAGGTTCCTAAATTTGGAAAATGGGTGCCTCATGAATTGTCC
>NW_026346876.1:0-282 GCF_001194135.2 Octopus bimaculoides | reverse complement strand
ATATATATATATATATGTATGTGTATGTATATATATATATATATGTATATTTCTATCTATCTATCCATCTATTTCTCTCTCTCTCTATATATATATGTGTGTATCAAATATATATACTTACCTATTATAAAATTATACACACCACAGAATAACATACAAATTCACAATATACAATATATGCATATATCTATATATCTATATATGTATGTATGTGTGTGTGTGCCCGTGTGTGCTCGTGTGCGTATGCATGCATATATATATATATATATATATATATATATA
>NW_026346875.1:0-260 GCF_001194135.2 Octopus bimaculoides | reverse complement strand
TGCTAAGACTCTACACCCTGAGATTAGGTGGCCTATAGTTTCAATCTCATTGTTACAAGATCGGCATTTTGGGTTAGCTCCATTTTTTATCACATTGGCTTGGTAGTTCCGGGTTAATAAACTTTGGTCTTGAGCAGCCAATATGAAACCTTCACTCTCTACTTTTAGCCCTGAGCTTCGTAACCATTGATGCATGTGTTTCTGGTCGATATCAGCTTGTTTGCTACGGACCACATACTTGCCATGCAGAGGTTTCTGTT
>NW_026346874.1:0-737 GCF_001194135.2 Octopus bimaculoides | reverse complement strand
TCATAGGCTTCATTCCAGATGATAAAACAATCGTCTAAATATCTTTTCCAATTTTCTCTTATATAGTGGTGGAATGGTGGTCCAAATTTTTGGATTGAAAGTTTATACAAGGTAGATTCAAAGTAACCCATTATTAGGTTCGCCAAAACAGGCGCAGCTTTAGTACCCACCGTAATACCGCATTTTTGGCGGTAGTATGTTGTATCGAATATGAAGTAATTGTTTTGAAGGATGAACGTCAGAGATTCAATGATAAATGTCTAGTTTATGCGGTCCGGGAGAACTTCGGGGTGTTTTTCCAACCAGAATTTTATTGCCTCTATTCCATAGTCGTGTGGAATGTTAGTGTAGAGTTTGATGACATCGAAGGAGACTAATAGAGCTTCTTCGTTGGTGGTTTTTGGTAGGTGCTCTAGCATGTCTAAATCGTCTCTAATGAAACTTTTGATGTATTTGAGATTGGGTTTCAGTAATATGTCGAGAAAGTTGCTAAGGCGGTGTGTTTCACAGGCTGGACCAGCAATAATAGGCCTTAATTTTAAGTCTTCTGGGTTCCATTTGCAGGCATTAGTGATTGCTTGACTCTTGTGAATTTTGGGGAGGCCATAGAAAATGCTGGGTTTGCATTTGAAGTTGGTAATGTAGTATTTTTCTTTTTCTGTTAAGCCTTTTTCGTGTTTGAGTATTAGAGTTTCAAGATTTTTAAAAGTTTTTTGCTGCCTGTAATTTGCAACTTT
>NW_026346873.1:0-209 GCF_001194135.2 Octopus bimaculoides | reverse complement strand
TATTCTACTCTTCATTCGTCTCTTTCTACTGGTTATTTTCTCCCATCTTTCTCTTTCTCTTCTTCTGTCTCACTGCCAGTTTTCCTTTAACTTTCATTTTCTCTTCCCTTTAATTTGTCATCATCATTATCATGATCATCATCATCATCGTTATCATCGTCGTCATTATTATTATTATTATTGTTCAGTAGTTTTATTTTTATAACGTG
>NW_026346872.1:140-303 GCF_001194135.2 Octopus bimaculoides | reverse complement strand
ATATATGTATATATATATATATATATGTATTTATATATATATGTATATATCTATATCTATATATATATATATGCATATATATATATATGTGTGTATACATATGTATATGTGTATATATATATATGTCTATATATATGAATATATATATGTATATATATATGTA
>NW_026346872.1:0-130 GCF_001194135.2 Octopus bimaculoides | reverse complement strand
TATATATGTATATAATTATATATATATATATGTATATATATTTGTATATAGATATATATATATGTGGGTGTGTGTGTGTATGTATATGTAAATATGTGTGTGTGTGTGTGTACATGTATATATATATATG
>NW_026346871.1:0-225 GCF_001194135.2 Octopus bimaculoides | reverse complement strand
TATATTTATCTTAAATGATAAACGGAGATATGCAGCCGATAGAAGCCGACAAATCAAACTCAGATATAAGTGGTACCAGCTGGCCAGACACAGACCGAAGATAGAGGGAGAGAGAGAGAGAGAGAAAGAGAGAGGGACAGATAGACAGATAGACGGACACACAGACAGGCAGCCGACACATCGCCAACTTCGACCCACCGACTTTTCCCGTTCATTCAGACCGAC
>NW_026346870.1:293-506 GCF_001194135.2 Octopus bimaculoides | reverse complement strand
CCATACGTGCATCTTTAAGTTAATTACCATCAAGTTTGTGTGTGTGTTATATCGTATGTTTAAGTGTATGACTGTGAATGAATGATATACGTACATGTATACACATACACACGTATACGTGCACACACATATATTAAATATATTTGTGTATGTGTACATGTGTGTATGCATGTATATATATGTGTGTGCATGTATGTATGTATGTATGTATGT
>NW_026346870.1:0-283 GCF_001194135.2 Octopus bimaculoides | reverse complement strand
TATGCATGTATATATATGTGTGTGCATGTATGTATGTATGTATGTATGTACTATACGAACACTTACGTGAGTACGGTCGTGTCTGTTTATGCGTATGTGTGTGTGCGTGCATTTGTGTATGTATGCGTTAGTAATGTATGTCTAGTTATAAAAAAATGTTATACGGACAAGCGAAAATATATAAAAATATATAGATGCAGACATACATGTTGTTGATGTTTCGTACCAGGCCAGCCCTCGCCCAACAGAAATATGAATTGACTGTGACCATCCCAATTTTTTT
>NW_026346868.1:0-280 GCF_001194135.2 Octopus bimaculoides | reverse complement strand
TTGTGTCTGTGCTTTTTCGTTTCTGTGATTCTATGTTATCATGTGTCTATCTGTTTATATTTCTTTGTGTCTGTATGTCTGTGTGTTTATTTGTCTGGGAGTCTACATGTTTGTGTGACTGTAAGTCTGCGTGTTGAGTCTGTGTGTCCGTGATTTTAGGTTTCTGTATTGTCTTCTGTCTGTCTGTCTATGTTTCTAAGTGTCTGTGTTTATGTGTCTGTGAGTCTATATGTTTGTGTGACTGTAAGTCTGTGTATTTGCTTGGTGATGTTGTTCTACT
>NW_026346867.1:0-209 GCF_001194135.2 Octopus bimaculoides | reverse complement strand
AACAGACATGCCATTTGAGTTCAAATGAACACAATTCCCAGTGCGACTTTTCCTTGCAATGTCTATTAATAAAGCTTAAGGTCAGTCTTTGAAATCTACTGGCTTGCTTTTCTCATGGTCACCTTTATGTTGGTTGCTCCAGGGTAGGTAGTTTGAAACACTTATTTGTCTATGCTCCAAACCAGAAAACAAAGAATATTGTTTACCCA
>NW_026346866.1:0-788 GCF_001194135.2 Octopus bimaculoides | reverse complement strand
TGACCGCGAGTCCGCTGCCCTAACCACTGGGCCATTGCGCCTCCAATGTTATAAGATATTGCACCCAATAAACTCGGTGGAGTGTTGGTGTCGGGAAGAACACGGAGCCCAGTCAGAATTGAGACTCCAGAGGAAAATACGAACCCCGGAACCGTTAGATCAGGCGAAGCGGCCGACCCACGCCAGTATGGGGAAACGGGCATAAAATGAGTTTGTAAGTCACCTGTGTATTATACCTAATGCAGATACAAAACCAAATTTACTACGCTTTTCTCAAGTTGCTAACACGATTTTCGCTTGCCCCAGGATATATTGTTTATAAAACAACACATCCATAAGCGATATCGTTTCCAGACGAATTCCCAAACACATACACACACACACACACTCAGGATATATATACATATCCCACATATACACACATCTAATTGTCGTCTGTTTGTATGTGGAAAATGTGTGTGTGTGTATATGTGTATGTTCCACTAGCATTCGTTTCTCTAAGGAGGGGGTGTAACCGCGCGAGTGCTAGTAACGTTCGATTGAATCGTTCTCTCCCTCTGTCTTCCTCCTGTCTCTCTCTCTTTCCCTCATACGCAGATGCTTTTTAGAGCCCGTCCCCTCAACGAGACAGACGATACACACCACGGGAATTAGTGCTTTGAATATAACAGATATTAACATCATTACGTAAGGATCTAATAGACTGCGAAACATTTGTAATGCAATTACAGTCAATCTAAGATTTACGTAATATATATACATATACATATATATATGTATGTACATAT
>NW_026346865.1:156-325 GCF_001194135.2 Octopus bimaculoides | reverse complement strand
ACACACACACACACACATTCACACACATGTATATAAGTAAATATTGAATGTGTATTTTCTGCAACCATAAATTGATTTTGCAAATTAAAATCTTAAATATGAATAAGGTTACTTGATATGTGAAGTTCAAACGGTGTTTTTAATTAAATGCAATAGATGGAACAACAAC
>NW_026346865.1:0-116 GCF_001194135.2 Octopus bimaculoides | reverse complement strand
AATACAAATGGTGAAATTGTTTTATTGCACTTCTATCTGTATATCATTGACACGAACATAGTTTTTGTAAAAAATGTCTCATTCCTTTAAAACATTTTATGTATGTATGTATGTAT
>NW_026346864.1:0-222 GCF_001194135.2 Octopus bimaculoides | reverse complement strand
ATTACAGGGTTTAGGTTTGCATTTTATCCTTGTCCGATCGATAAAAAACACGAATCAATAAGTAGGATAGTTTTGATCTTTAATCTTGCATCAACAAGTGTAGACTTGTGCAAATGTAGTAATCAATATTGTAGCATAGAATATAGCCTTGCGTGATACCTCCTTAAGTCTTCTGCGTCTTCAAAATTACCATAGTTGATATCTTAGGTGAAAAGTGTGTAG
>NW_026346863.1:0-253 GCF_001194135.2 Octopus bimaculoides | reverse complement strand
GATGAAAAGCAAAGTCGACCTCGGTGGATTTTGAACTCAGAACGTAAAGATGCCGCTAAGCATTATGCCCAGCGTGCAAATTTTCCCGCTAGGTCGCCGCCTTAAGCTTATAAATAATATAATGACAAGTTGTTTATTTTGCTCAGTAATCGGTAGAAACTGTGCGTGTACATCTGTACATATTTATGTATGAACGTACGTACGTACGTATGTATGTATGTATGTATGTGTGGAGGCGCAATGGCCCAGTGGT
>NW_026346862.1:0-217 GCF_001194135.2 Octopus bimaculoides | reverse complement strand
ATATATGCATGTATGTATACATATAGATGTAGGTGTGTACATATATATATATGGATAAATGCATATATCTATATATTATTTATATTATTTTATGATCGAACGCCACGCATATATCACACACACACGCATATATGTACATATTTATTTATATCTGCATACATATTATGTGTGTGTGTTAACATAGATAGATAGATAGATAGATAGATAGATAGATAGA
>NW_026346861.1:0-231 GCF_001194135.2 Octopus bimaculoides | reverse complement strand
ATATATATATATATATATATATAGATAGATAGATAGATAGACATATGTATGTATATAGGTATGTATATATATATATGTGTATGTGTGTGTGTATATATATGTGCGTATATATGTGTGTGCGTGTGCATATGTATATATGTGTGTGTATGCATATATATATGTATATATGTATATATATGTGTATATATATACATGTATGCATATATATATATGTATATATATATATATATA
>NW_026346860.1:0-208 GCF_001194135.2 Octopus bimaculoides | reverse complement strand
ATTCTATCTTTCTCTTTTATTCAGTCTTATCACTCTTTGTCTATCTTTATATGCATCTCACTCCGTCTATCTTTGTTGTTTACTGTTCACTGCAATTCTCGTATATTCATTCTGCCTGTCTTACAGCCATTTGCCTTTCTGTTCTGTCTATCAATCTATCGGACTGTCTATCTATCTATCTATCTATCTATCTATCTATCTATCTATC
>NW_026346859.1:0-203 GCF_001194135.2 Octopus bimaculoides | reverse complement strand
AGTATTTGGAGGCGGACGGCTCAGTGGTTAGAGTGTCAGATTCACAATCATTAGGTAGCGACTTCGATTCCCGGATTGTGATGTGTGCTATGTTCTTGAGCTAGACACCTTATTTCACATTGCTCCAGTTCACTCAGCTCCAGAAATGAATTGCAATGTCACTGGTGCCAAACTGTATCAGCCTTTGCATTCCCCTCCGATAA
>NW_026346857.1:1808-2204 GCF_001194135.2 Octopus bimaculoides | reverse complement strand
TATTTACATATTTTACATGCATATATGTAAATATACATACATACACACACTCACACACAAGCATACATACGTACAAACACCCACACAATATATATAGATTGATGTTGAAACAATATATATATATATAGAGAGAGATATGTATATACGTATATATATATATATATATAAGTACAAAAAAATATATACCAGATATGGTTATATATGCACGTATGATTGTATGTATGTAGGAATGTGCATATGTGTATGTATGTATATCAAGTAGTGAGTGGAAGAGAGAGAAAGAGAGAGAAAGAGAGATGTGTTATATACATATATATATATATATATATATATATATATGTTAATTCTCTAAATGAAGTATTAACAGTAACTGCACGATAAAGTGTAGTATATTGC
>NW_026346857.1:0-564 GCF_001194135.2 Octopus bimaculoides | reverse complement strand
TATATATATATATATATATATATATGTATATATACACACACATATACATATACTTTACTACTTTACTGTCTGATGAATTGCTAATGGATGGATAGTAATGCTTCCATTACAGGAATGCAAATATATCCAAAACATGATTATAGTTGAAATATGCGTTTTATACATATTAATAATTACATCTGAATGGAAGAGAAATTTCTATGAGCGAGTTATACGTGTCTCAACGGACTCCAACCACAAATAATATTTCATAGAAGGGTTTTTCTGATTGAATACATCCCAGACGAACGTCAGCTCATCATTTCGAACAGTGTTGAAAGGTTTAGAACATGTTAGAACATTCTATAATTCATAATGAAAATATGTTGGCTTGCTTAATGTTGCTCTCCAATTTTACAACAAGGCCAGGAATTTTCGGGGAGGATGCTAGACGAATACATCGACCCCAGTGTTGAACTGGTACTTAATTTATCGACCCCTTAAAGGGTGAAAGGCAAAGTCGACCTCGGCGGAATTTGAACCCAGGACGTGCAGACAGACGAAATGCCGTTCGGAATTTTTGCC
>NW_026346856.1:264-468 GCF_001194135.2 Octopus bimaculoides | reverse complement strand
TCATCATCATCACCACCATCACCATCACCATCATCATCATCATCATCATCGTAGTTACAACCTTCATCACCACCTTCAACATCGTCGTTAATACCATTATCAGAATGTGCGCTGTTATTTGTTTATTCATTTATTTATGGTAATTGTCATCATCATCATGCTTATTATTATTATTATTATTATTATTATTATTATTATTATTAT
>NW_026346856.1:0-132 GCF_001194135.2 Octopus bimaculoides | reverse complement strand
ATACATATTCATGTAGATTTCAGATATTTCAGAGACATTTTTGCATATACATACATACATACATACATACATACACACACACACATGCATACATACGTACATACATACGTACACACATACATACATACACAT
>NW_026346855.1:0-382 GCF_001194135.2 Octopus bimaculoides | reverse complement strand
GTAGTAGTAGTAGTAGTAGTAGTAGTAGTAGTAGTAACAGCAGCAGCAACGACAATAGTAGTTTTATAGATCACTTCTATCTTTTTAACTAAGCGCTCCACCTTATTAACAAAGAATAAGTTACTTTTATAGACAAGCCGTAGGGCTTTTTGCATTTTATAACATTGATGATGATGATGATGATGATGATGATGATGATGATGATGATAAGAATACTAAGAAAAACAACAATAATAATAGTAATAATAAAAATAGTAATAAGAAAGATACTTATCATTACTATTATTCTTTCAATTTGAATTTAAGATACCGTTTTTTTTCTTATTATTTCTAATATTATTAGTTATTATTATTATTATTATTATTATTATTATTATTATTA
>NW_026346854.1:0-239 GCF_001194135.2 Octopus bimaculoides | reverse complement strand
ATATGTATGTATGTATAATTATACATATGGATATACATAGATACGCATACTTTTGGATATACATGTATGAATATGTATGTTTAGAAATATAGTCATACATATGTATACAAACACACACACGCACACAAACACACATTTATATGAGCGTATGCAAACGTATGTAATGTATGTAGATATATAATAATATTTACTGCGTGATTTGTAAAGTATTTACATGGAAAATAACAAAACAAAAAATT
>NW_026346853.1:0-249 GCF_001194135.2 Octopus bimaculoides | reverse complement strand
TATATATATATATATATACATATATATACGCATATAAGCGTATATGTGAAGGCATTGTGCATATATGTTTGTTTTTATGTATCTGAGTAATGCATGCATATATTTTTGCGCGTGCGCGCGTGTGTATGTATGGATAGTTGTATAAATGAATGTATGCATGTATGTATGTATATATGCATATATTATATCACTGCATATATTCATATATCAATCGATCACACATATATATATATATATATATATATATAT
>NW_026346852.1:0-353 GCF_001194135.2 Octopus bimaculoides | reverse complement strand
GATAGATAGATATATAGATAGATAGATAGATAGATAGATAGATAGAGATATAAAATTATCTGCAGTCAGTTATTGCAACTATGAATGTTCATCGCTTTGATATAACTTGATAAGCTTTTCTCCATACTAGTCAGTTTTTCACTTGGCTTTGCAATTTATTATGATCAATTCCTTTCCATGTATATGTATGTATATATATATATACACATAAAAGGTATTGGTATCTAGAAGATCCAAAGAGTGGCAGGTAATGCTAAGGAAGTTCATAGTTAAACTCTTGGTTCAATTGTGATATGAGTGAGGAGTTTAATGTGGGTCTTGTATTAGCCTGCATATATATATATATATATATA
>NW_026346851.1:0-497 GCF_001194135.2 Octopus bimaculoides | reverse complement strand
AAATTAGGCGTAATTTAGGGCTATTCCAAAAGTTTGTCTTATGGTCTTTTGAAACGAAATAGGGTTGTTTTGGGTTTAAGGGTTCAGTTCTTTTTTGTAAATCATATTCCTCCATAATTTTTTTCGCTTCAAGGTTAGCATTCCTAAGTGTTGTTTTACTTGTGATTCGGAAGTTTTTTTCTATTTCTCTTTTTAGGAGATCATTGTAATGTTCCTTAGGTAATTTATACATATTTCCTGTTTTGTCAGACTTGACTAGTAATCCGTTAATGTTATTTATTTCCTTCGTTAAGTTGTTTAGGTATCTGAGGTGGTTGTTTCTTAATGGTGATTTCTGAAACTTCACGTTTTTCACTATTGACCACAGTTCTTCTTCGAATTGCTTAAGTTTTGGGTTAATTGGTGGGTAGTTCTTAGATTTGAATAGTTTTTTAAATTCCGAATATGGGTCCTTGTTTTTTTGTAGGTCATTCTTGTTATCGAAGAAGTATGTTATC
>NW_026346850.1:0-390 GCF_001194135.2 Octopus bimaculoides | reverse complement strand
CACCACCACCACCACAACCACCACCATCACCACCACCACCACCACCACCATCACCACTGACACTATCCTTTCCATGCCCCACCACCACCACTACGGCCTGCACCATCATGAACACCAACGGAATCTATTCGGCTAAATTTTTATTACAACTTTTTTTGAAAATTATCTTCTCTTATCATTTATATTTATTTTATTTTTACCCTTTTCGTCGTTTTTTATATTCATTTATTTATTTAGCAATTTGTGTCTGTGTAACAAGAACTGGCTATTACTCGCATGCGCATTGAATACATTACTTTCGCTTTACACGTTTCTTTTGTTTCATACTATCTAGTTTTTTTAAAAATTGTTTCTCAAATATATATGTATGCACATATACCTGTATATATA
>NW_026346849.1:0-250 GCF_001194135.2 Octopus bimaculoides | reverse complement strand
TATATATCATCATCATCATCATTTAACGTCCGCTTTCCATGCTAGCATGGTTGGACGATTTGACTGGGGACTGGCTAACCAAATGGCTACACCAGACTCCAATCTGATCTGGCAGAGTTTCTACAGCTGAATGCCCTTCCTAACGCCAACCACTCCGAGACTATTGTGGGTGCTTTGTATGTGCCACCGGCACGAGACATTCCATCGGCATATAAATATATATATATATATCTATCTATCTATATATATA
>NW_026346848.1:0-683 GCF_001194135.2 Octopus bimaculoides | reverse complement strand
GTGTGTGTGTGTGTGTTTGCATAGAGTATAAGAATATAAAATACTGAGGAGAAGTGCATGACTTTCATCTCAACATCTGTTTCTGGATGCTCAAATTTACGGAATTATGTAATAATCATGATGTTCATAATTGGCAAACGGAATGTGCCGAAAGTCATGGGTATACAACTAGTAAATAGTCACGTAGAAATATTACCACATAAAATCGGTTATCGTTGTTTTTTTTTTTGTTTTACTTATTGATTGAAATGAGATCAAATTGTTTTTGTGAAACTAAAGAAAGTAGTTCAATAAATCCTCCTCACCGGTTATAAACTATTGAAATGTGTTTTGTTACATTGTTAAAAGAAACAAAATCAAAATAAATAATCGTACAAATTGTATTATCTTTGAAAACACACAAACAACAAAATACAATTACTATTTGTTCGATTACTTCTTCAACCTGCTTCAAGTTAACATAAAGATTCGCTTCGAGGCATGTAACATAAATTATTTCTTGCCGTACTTTAGCAAATACATCTATTTTTTTTACGATAGCAAGTCTAACATATTTGAAGGTGAGAAAACAAACAATAATGTTGTTTATAAAGATGATAGAGAGTCGCTCATTTCAAGTAGATTCGGAATTCAGTGCGATTGCATGTAAACAATTTCACTGCATTATATATATATATATATAT